>NW_007260534.1:182620-238430 GCF_000164805.1 Carlito syrichta | reverse complement strand
TCCGGCGATCCTTCCACCTCAGCCTTCCAAGTAGCTGGAACTACAGGCGCACGCCACCACCCCAGCTAATTTTTTGATTTATTGTAGAGATGACCCCCAGGTGGGTCATGAAGCAATGTTTTAAAGTACCAAAATATTTGTGTGAGATCTTGACTACTATGAAACTCATGTCCAAACCTGTTTAAAGATGAGGACTAAGGATGCGGATCCTTGGTCGTTGCCAAATATCATGGGAAAAATCATCTTTTTGCTGCCACTTTCACTGCAGTTTTTTATATTTGGGACGGAAGGTCCAGGATAGCTCTGCCTTGCTCATGCCATCTCCTTATTGGCTCGTAAAGATGCCTCACACAGTCATAGGGAAGAGATTCATAGGCCACAGTGTGCTGAGCCAGACCCTTATTCCTCCTTCAGAGCTGTATCAATCCTAGCCCCTCTTCCCAACCCAAGACATACATGCATAAAGATGTCCATCTTCCACGACTAACCCTAGATTACTCTTCACATGGCAGAGATGCACATGGTTCCCTCAAGAACTATATTAAAAATTGGGTGCAAAAATGTAAACTCACCATGTGCCAGCTGTGGATCTGAGATTTGTATGAACATCGTTTTCATTTAATCTTTACAAAGTACTAGGAGGTCTCGGGTACCACTTGTTCTCACTCATAAGCCACCTTGAACATTTACGGTAATACTTTAAGAAAAGGATTAGCAGTAGTGAGGAAATGCCAGAGGAAGATGGAGGGCACATAACATTAATAAGGGTAACTGATCTCAAATCAGGCAAAGTGGGGACCAAAGGAAGATCCAAAGTTTACCTGTAAAATGACCACTTACCTACCTAATCCTGAATTGCACTCCACATCTTATAAATAAATAAATAAATAACAAATAAATAAATAAATGATAATCACTAGGAGGTAAGCACTGTTATTACCCCTATTTAACTAGTGAAGAAATCACAGCTCAGAGAGGTGAATTGGCATGCCAATTTTATGCCAATAGTAATCAGCGTCTGTGGGATTTGCACCCAACCATTTGACTCAAGAGTCCTCAGACTTAATTATTACATTGTATTATATCACCTTGGACTAGGATTTCGATGCTCTAGGCTCTGACATTTCTTAGCTCTGTGTCCTCCAGAAAGTCACTGATCATTTCTAAGCTTTATTTTCTAATCTTTAAAAAGGAGAATTTCTGCTTCACAAGGTCATTGTCAGAATCAAGTTAGGTCATGAAAGTGAAAGCTATATATAAATCTTGGAATGTTGTGGAAGCACCCAGGATTACTTTCATTGTTGTCCTGACTTTTATTGCCTATTATTCTTATTGCCCGGTCTTTTCTGAAAGCCCCTTGCTTTTTGGCACAATTCTCCCTTGCTCACCAGGACTAAAACAATAATAGTAAAACTTCTGTAGGTAATATTTGTTGGGTGTTTACTATGCACCATGTTCTGTGTTACAAACTCTATGTCATTATATGATTTAATACTGTGAAGAATCACTGCATAGAGCTATTTTTACCCTGATTTTAAAATGAGACTGAGATTCAGAGAGGTTAAGTTGTCCAAGGTCAGCCAGCTGTGAAGAGTTGCAGCTGAGATTTGAACCCACATTCATCTGATTACAAACTAGAACTCTCAGTTGTTTCCTAATGATTTTCAAACTTTAGCATACATAAGAATCACCTAAACAGTTGGTTTGAAAACTCTTCTGATCCAGGCTGCACAGTAGATTAACTGAGTTTGGGGGAGAGGTCTTAGAACTTAAATTCCTTTCTAAGGAATTTAATAGACTTTTTATTTTAGAGCAGTTTTACATTTTCAGAAAAAGTGAGCACAGAGTATACAGAGTTCCCATGTTACCCTCTCCAAAAGCCCTATTCCCCAGTTTCTCCTATTATTAACATCTTGCATTAGTGCAGTACATTTGTTACAATTGTTGAGCCAATAATACATTATTTTAAACTAAATTTCATAGTTTAGATAGGACTGGTGGCCTTAGAAATACAGGAAGAGGGAAAGGCCATGTGAGGACAGAGCAGCTATCTGCAACACATAGCCCTTACCAGAAACAGAACTCAACTGACACCTTGACCTTGTTCTTACAACCTCTAGAATTGTGAGAACGTGAATTTCTGTAGTTTAAACCACGTTGCTTATGGTATCCTGTTGTGGCAGCCTATGAGACTAATACAAGATCATACTTTGAGAAATTATTACTCTACACCAGAAATAAGAAGGTGTGGTCTGTGATGCAGCAGAATCTGCATCACCTGAGAACTTGTTAGGAATTCAGAATCTGGCCTCTGCCTTAGACCTTCTGAATGATTATCCTCATTTTAACAACATCTTCAGATGACTCCAGATAGGCAGATTAAAATGTGAGGCATGCCGGGCTTGGTGGCTCAGCCTGTAATCCCGCGCCTTTGGGAGGCTGAGGTGAGTGGATTGCCTGAGCCCGCGGGTTCAAGACCCGCCTGGGCAGCGAGACTTCATCTCTACAATAAATCAAAAAATCAGCCGGGCGTGGTAGCACATGCTTGTAATTCCGCCTACTCGGAAGGCCGAGGTGGAAGGATCACCGGAGCCCAGCAGGTTGAGGCTGCAGTGGCCGGGAGCGGCCACTGCACTCCAGTCTGGGTGACAGAGTGAGACTCCAACTCAAAAAAAAAAAAAACAAACCTGAGGCATGCTACTCAACATGGCACTGTTTTGCGTTTACCTGTTTACCTCACGCTCCCTTGGAACCACACAGAGCTCACTGGGTATGTGAGAGGTCAGTGTTATGATCACAATTAAGTCATTGTGCTTTACTTTAATGAAACAATTCTGTTTCACTGTTGCATCAGCCCTACTCAATTGGATAAAACGGTTTATTGTCTCATTAGGCTTTCACCAACAAAAATCCACTATCTTGATCATCTGACTACACCTACACATTTCTTTGTGATTCTTGATCACTTAGTATTATAATAATCAGGTAAAACAGTCTTACTTCTTTTAGAAAAAAGAGGTAAACATTTTAGAGCAGCAAAAGTAATATTACCTTCCTGTGGGATTTTTATATTCACTACTTTATTTGATCTTTACAAGTCTGAAAAGTAGACAGGTCAAATTTTATTATCCCCATTTTGCAGATAAAAAAACTGAAGCACATGGAAGTGAAGTGACTTATTAGAATTTTCACAAGGCACATAGGATGCAACCAGGTCATAGACCTTCATCATCTGACATCTTTTAGCACTTGGTTCGGTAAGCTTTGCCAAGTTTATATTAGCTGGAATACTGCCAAATGAACTGTAATTTCTAAGCACCAAAATTCAGATTTGCCTTGCAACTTCGTCTTGCAGGATAAATTTGTAATAACAAATGTAAAGTTATTATCTCCCTTCACTGCATTTCCCCCCCCACCCCCCACCCCCGACTGGTGGACTTTAGGAAATCCACTGACTACATTTTCTATGTAGCAGGAGAAGTGATTAGGGGATTTGCTTGGTAATGGAGATTGAGTTTAACTACCAGAGAGCTCTGCAGTAACTTAAAGTTAATACCAATGAAGTTAATGCTGAAAAGGTTTACCTAAATTCCATGTCTCTAGGTTCTATATTTGAATCATATGTTTTAATTGGAAGGTAGATTCATTAAATTCTGATCCACTTTATACCTTTCATCCATGAATTTTCTTAAACTGCTCATTTTACTGCATGAAGACTAAAAATATGTCCTTGGAAAGTGGGAATCTGCTGGTTTATCTACTAACGATTTGAATGACAGTATCCCCAAATAATTTGATTATAACTAAATGAATCTGTTTCTAGAGTGTACTTATTAACCAAAAGCTGGACATAGCTGAAAACTTATTTTCTTGAAATATCTGATTCAAAGAAATCAATTCCTTTAGAAGGAAAAAAGCTGGAGAAATATGCATTTTTATTATATTACTATATTATTTTGCTGATAATATGTACATTACATTATGTTATATTGCTGATAAGTTAATTATTTTGATATATTTAAGACTTACTCATTAAATTAGTATTTTGGGAGATTATGTTTAATCTGTTTTGTTTTAAAATGTATAGTAAAATTAAAGTTATTTTAAATACAAATTAGAGGTGTTATCTGAACACTGAGAGCCTATTTCTTCAGATTAAGGTTAAAAAAAATATTGCCTCAGTCTGAGCTTGGATAATCTAAAACTAGGCCTGAGATCTGTCAGAGTTGAATAATGAAACTGCCGCATATACACTTCAAAAGAGATGAAGAATCTGATGCTCAAGTTCAGGTGCTAGTTAACAACCTGTCAACAAATTAACAAAAGAGAGGAAAAAGAAGACTCAGACCTTCAAATCCTCGATGGCATTGGGCTTTCAAAAGCCCAGAATCTTTTAGATGGGTGATGTTTACAGACAGCATCAAAGACTGAAGACCTAACTATCTTGGAATGGTGAGTGCTTATAGAGAAAAGCACATTTGGGTGTAGGAAGAGGTTGGGAAAATGAAATGAAAAGTATATTAATAATCATGGAAGCAGACTCAGTTGCCAATGAGAATTCAGGGATGGTGGTGATGGAGGGAGTGGGGATAAGGAAATAAGATCATGGGGTGCCTGGGTGTGGACTACAGGATAGTACTTCATCTGACATGAAGAGTCATTTATATCTTATTTTCTTTATTGATTTTTGGCAAGTGCCTAACAATCTTTAATCGTTAATTTAACATACATTAGACCAGGCACTGTATAGGAAGGATATAATGGAGGAAAAGAAAGATTTTCTGCCTTCAAGGAACCTGCAGTCTAGCGGTAGATACACACAAGTAAGCAAGCAACTGCAGTAAGAAGAGTGAATGCTTGCACATCATCCACTATACATGTTGTATGTGTTAACTTATCGAATATTCAGGGTCACATAAAAGTCATTTAATTTTGCCATAGAGGAAACCTCTCCAAAACGTAGTGGCTTAACATAATCATTTATTCAACTCGCAATTCTGTGGTCTGTCGATTTAAGCTGGGCTCACTTATACATCTGTGGTCAGCTAGCAGTGATATGGTCATCTCACCTATTATGCAGGTGCTGGAGAAATGGGGGCAATTGGACCGTATCTCCTTTATTATCCAGCTGACTGGCCTGAACTTCATTTGACGATGGTTGTAGAGTTCTTTTTTTTTTTTTAATTTTAAAGATGTAGGGTACAATTCAGAGTTAGGTACATAAGTGGTCATTGTGAAGGTGCAGTTTGGGCCTCTTGTTGGTCCTCACTTAGCCTGGTTTGGGATCAAGTACCCTTATTAATGTTATTCCCCCCTCCCCATCCCCTGGCAGTGACCCACTGCTGCCAATTCCTTTCATGTAGTATTATGATAAATGTTCACTTAGTGAGAAAAAGTGGCACTCAGTTCTTTGTTTCTATGATAGATCGCTGAGTATGATAGACTCTAAATCCATTCAAGTTGCTGTGAAGTTTATAATTTTGTCCTTCTTTATAGCTCCATAATATTCCATCATGTATATATATCACATTGTTTTTATTCAGTCTAGTTTCTATGGGCAGCACATTTGGTTCCATGTTTTTGCTATTGTGAATAGTGCTGCAATAAACATGTATGCACAGGTATCTTTTTTTTGTAGAATGATTTGAGTTTCTCTGGGTGTATTCCCAAAAGGGGAAATTGCTGGGTTGTATAGAAGGCTTAGTCCTTTTAGAAATTTTCCACAGAAAATTGTGGTTTTTTAGGTCTTTTAGAAGTTTTCCACAAAGGTTGTACTAGTTTATACTTCCACCAACAGTGTAGAAGTATTTCCTTTTATCCACATCATCTCCAGCATCTGTTGTTTTTTGTGTTATTAATGATGGCCACCCTGACTGGAGTTAGGTAGTCTCTCAGTGTAGTTTGATATGTATTTCATTGATGATTAATGAGGCTGAGCATTTTTCATATGTCTGTTGGCTGCTCATATGTCTTCTTTTGAGAAGTGTCTATTCATATATTTTGCCCACTTTTCAATAGGGTCATTTGTGTTTTTCCTTTCAGCATATTTGTGCTCCTTATAGATCCTGGATGTTAGATCTTTGTCAGATATATATTTGGCAAATATTTTTTTTCCCAAGGGAATCTACAGATTGAATGCAATACACATTAAATTACCAGCATAATTCTTCTCAGACCTGGAAGCAACAATACAGAAATTCATATGGAAACATAAACAACCATGAATAGCCAAAACAATCCTCAACAAAAGAAGCAAAGTGGGAGAAATCACACTCCTGGACTTTAAACCTTATTATAAGGCTATAATAATCAAAACAGCCTGGTATAGAGGCCAATGGAACAGGATAGTGATTCCGGAATCAAAACCTCAATTTCTCAACTAACTCATCTTCAACAAAGCCAATTACTGGGGAGAGGAGAGCCTATCTAGTAAATGGTTCTGGGAAAACTGTCTGACCACATGTAGAAGAATGAAACAGAATTCCTGCCTATCACCATACACAAAAATCAACTCTAAACGGATGAAAGAGACCTAAATGCAAAACTCATACTATGTGAATCTTAGAAAATGCAGGAGACACCCTTCAGAAATTCGAATAGGCAACCAATTTCTGATTTTAAAAAAAACCCAAAAGCCCTTGCCATAATAGATAAGACAGACAAGTGAGACCTCATCAAACTGAAAAGCTTTTGCAAAGCAAAGGAAGCCATTAAGAGGTTGTGGCGTTCTTAAGAGCAGCAAGAGAATGTAGGTGTCGTCATACAGCACTTTTCAAGCCTTTGCTTTGGACACATTTGCTACTGTCCTATTGGCTAGAGCAAGTCACAAGGCCAGCCTAAATTTGAGGTGAAAAGAAAGTTTATCTTTGATGGGAGAACCTACAAATGGGTATGCTATTGTCTGAATGGCCAAAAGTTGTATGTTGAAATCCCAAACCCTAGGGTGATGATATTCGGGGAGGGGCAGGAGTTTTGGGAAGTGATTTGGTCATATGGGCTTGCTCTCATGAATGAGATTAGTGCCTTTATAAAAAAGACTTCAAAGAGATAGTTCATTCCTTCTACTGTGTAAAGCATAGCAAAAAGGCACTATCTAGGAAACACATCCTCACCAGATACTAGATATAGTGATGTTTTGAGCTTAGATGTTTCAGTCTCCAAAATTGTGATAAATAAATTTACTTTGTTTATAAGCTGCCCAGTTAGAGGTATTTTTTAAATAAAAGACCAAAAGGGCTAAGACAGAGCAGATAGAAGAGAAGAATTTGTGACCATTTTCCCAATCTACTCTAAGGAGGTACTATTAGTATTGCTGTGAGGCACAAAGAGATTAAGGAACTGTCCCAAGCTATGAAGCTACTAAGTGACAGAGATAAGATTCAAACCAGGTAGTCTTGTTCTATCGCCAATAAGTGTGTTCACTACACTACATTGCAAATCCCACAAAGGGTGGACCCTGTGCTGTGGGAACAATAGGAAAGACCCCCTAACTCAATCTTGGGTATTAGGGAAGCTTTCATAGATGAACTAATGTCAATTCCAAGTACTAATGGACAAGGGTAAAGCAACCACCTAAAAAGGAGGAAAGGAAATGAGAATTGTCTGTAAAAGAGTCCACATATGCTAAGTATCAGAGACTGGGAAAGTTTATGGTGCAGAGAGCTGTAAGTAGTTCCCCAGGCTGGAGATCAAGTTCTATGGCAAGAGAGGTAAACTCTGGCTAAACTGTGGAGGTCTTAAAACAAAGATGTCAGTTTAGGCTTTAATCAGAGACATTAGCAGTATGTTGAAAGGTTTCAGGCTGTGTCATAATAGGTTCAGACTGCAGCTTTAGATTTGTCACTTTGACGGTCATGAAGAGAAAGGGATAGACTCGGGTAACATTGCAAACTGTGGCGGGGGAGTTGTCATTTGCAAGGGTCTTTCAGTGACCAAACAATAAGGAACAATGACCTGAACTAAGGTAGAGATAGTGGGGATGAAAAAAAATACACTGGAGTGGTATTGAAAAGACAGAACATGACTAGTAAATGTGATGATGGAGGAGTCAGGATGATGCCCAAGCTCTGACTGAGATGCTGCTTGTACATATAAGGCATTTCAGAGAAGAAAATGATGTCCTCTCATTTGCACGTAGAAATAAATATATCCAACTGTAAGGAGCCTGGAGTCCTAGAGAGAGACTGGGTTGGAGAAAGAGATATAAATGTCACTAGTATATGGAAAAGATTGTCCAGAGAGAGTATATGGTATAATGCCAATACTGAACTGCACTTATTAGGTATTTTTTCTGTCCCAGGAAGAATCTTAAAACACTTTACATTATTTAACTAGTTTAATTCTCACAGCAAACCTAGGAGCTCATACTGTTATTATACCCATGTTTCAGATGAGAAAATTAAGGCACACAGTTCCAAGTGGTCGAACCAGCAATCTGGCCCTAAATCGTATGTTGCTAATTATGAAGTTACACCATTCCTCTGTACATAGTGAAGAAAGATTCTAGTGCAGGATACTGCACAATACAAACAATAACCCTGGCTTAACATGATGAGTGAGGTGCAAAAATTCATTCTTGAAAAATGTAAGTTTGTGATCAGTGTGGAGTTGTGTCATTGTGAAGTAGATGAGAAAAAATACGTCTTATTCATTATGCACAATCATAGAAAAGCACATTATAAAAGATACTGAAAATTATATTATATCAGCAGATAATACACATAACTGAAAAAGTTCCAAATAATCACAAGGTGATGGTTGGTAGCACTTTCTAATTCCATCCCACTCCATCCTTCACTAGAAAATAATCACATTAGTCTGCCCCATTGAAGGACTGGGACTGGACACAGGATTGGAGCCAACTTTTCTTTTTGAGTTCAAGTCTCACTCTGTCACCCAGGCTGGAGTGCAGTGGCACGCTCACGGCCACCACAATCTCAACCTGCTGGGCTCAGGTGATCCTTCCATCTCAGCTTTTGAAGTAGCTGGAACTACAGGTGCACCATGCCTGACTAATTTTTTAATTTATTGTAGAGACAAGGTCTTACCAAGTTGCCCAGGTTGGTCTTGAACCCTTGGGCTCAGGCAATCCTCTTGCCTCCACTTACCAAAGTGCTGGGTTTACAGGCGTGAGCCACCATGCCTAGGCTTGGAGTCAATTTTTAAATGAATTTTATCAGAATTTTGGCTACCCCTGTGCCTTGGAAACCAAGGAAAGAGAATTTTCCAAAGAGGCAGAGCCTAGGTAACAAGAGGTAACAAGATGTCAAGTACATTGAGGCCTTAAATAACATGGTGATAGTATTTAGGAGCAAGGAGATCACTTTTGCAAGGATTAACAAGAAATACCTTGTTCATGTACTTAAGATTGCTCTCTGAAAACTAACATCATTTTATTTTGCAGGCTAAAGTTATGAATAATTGATATTTCTAGATAATAATATAAGCTGCCGTTTTTGAGCACCTAGCATATGCCAAGTTGTATAATTTCTACTTTTGATGATGTGTAACTGCCTATAATATGGCAGATTTTCTTTCCATTTGACTAGCGAAGATACTCAGGCTTACAGCAGTTATATGGCTTTACAAGTCTGGTCATTGACAAAGCCAACAGACAGCTTCAGAACTCACCAAGTTCGTAGACTGTTTTGTTTTGCTTTGTATTCACTATACTGTATTCCCTTGCATTCCTATGACAGAAGTAGGTAGAAATGTTATGAATCATATCTGCTGACTCAAGGATCTCATTTTAATCAATTGTTCCAATTTTTGGCTGCCTTCACAATTTTGGCTAATATTTTTAAAGCATAGAAATTCAAGCATCCTCTAGCTTTCCTTGTGGAGTTGTTTTAATAAGTAATAAAAGGGTCCAAAGCTGAAAATAGGATGATGAGGAAGAAAGAGTACTGATGTCTTACTCCTTTTGTTTGGAAAAGGGATGGTAGTGCTTTCCGCCAGCAGTTTTCCTGTCAGGGCACAGTTATTGATACCGGCATTTTCTAATGGGGACAATTCAACTGTCCAAATGCAGTTTCCCACCTAAATCTACTCAGAGGAGGAAACACATTTATAAGGCAACACCAGGGTCTGAGCAAATCCTCCAAAGAACAGTTCTGAAGTAGATTTTGGCAAGTAGAGTCTGGAGCTTTTTCTAACCACAAGACCCTTTCATCTGACCTCAGCGTGTTTTTATTCAGTTCCCGTGCCTGCCAACTTGGGCATTTTCATGGCAGTTGGACGAAGGAAGGTCTGTAGTGCATACAATATATAATTTATAACATGGATCATTCCTTTTTGAGTAATGAGACTGTTTATACTATGCTGATATTGCAATGCCATGTTTGGAAAAAAATAGGTTTCTTTGTAATATCAAGCGATGAGATTGAAAAACTAGCATTTGCTAAACCGTTATTATGTGGAAGGCATTTTGAAAAACATATACGATATGTATTGTTTGTTATCTCATTGAATACTTATATGAGGAAGGTGCTGCCACACTCTCACTTTACAGAAGGAAAGACTGAGGCAAAGAAAGAGGAAATATCTTACCAACGCAACTAGCTCCTCTGAGCAGGCGATTATCTGGAAATACCAGATAAGTGGATATAGAATTAAATCCAATATATCCAAAGATATGTCAAGGTAAGAATAGTCAATGTGTGAAGGAGAATGCTGCACTGGAGTCTGAATATAAACTCATGGGAGTAGCAGTTCTAAGGTTAGAAGAGTTGGATTTTTACATATGCCAGATATATTGGTATAACTTTTGCTTTTGCTTTTTAAAAACAGAGTCTCACATTGTCACTCAGACTGGAGGGTAGTGGCATAATTATAGCTCAATGCAGCCTCAAATTCCTGGATTCAAGCGATCCTCCTGCTTTCACCTCTTGAGTAGCTGGAACCACAAGCAAGTATCATCATGCCTGACTATTTTTTTTGTAAAGATGGGATCTCGCTATGTTGCCCACACTGGTCTTGAACTCCTAGACTCAGGTGATTCTCCCACCTGAGTGCCCCAACATGTTGGAGTTACACTTCTGGGCCACCACACCTGGCTACTGGTATGACTTTGAACTGATGTTTAACTTCTTCTACCATTAGTTTTCTTATTTGTAATGTGGAAGTTATCAGGACTTCTCCAGGGTAATATGAGAATTAAGTGTGATGGTACGTGAAAAAGCCCTTAGTAATTTGCACATTATTATATGTTAGAATTTAGAATAATTCAGTATGATCCATCTGTTCAATGAATTAAAGTTGACGATGATTCTATCATCAAAAGCATAATGAGAATGAGACAATTTTGTGATGCTAGGTGAGCATGAGAACATCATTTTTTTAAGTAATAGAAATTTAGCTAATGGCACATCATCATGTATCAATAACTAAGCAGATGGTAAAAGTAAAACATTATCATTATTGCTTTTGGTAACCAACCCTAATGCAATGGTTTTAGAATGTTAGAAAAGAGGGCAAACCATACTTGGGATTAAAGGTCATTTCCGATAATGGACAGTAGTGCCCAAAATTATACTAAAGATGAAAGGCACAATGTCATCATTCTAAGAAAGTGTTTAGAAATTGCAAAGTTCCTGACTGCTCAGTCTAAAGTAGGTAGATGCGTCCTCCCCTTCACTGCATTTCTTTCTCTGCTAAAGTGCTTTGTTCCTTTCTTTTGTGTATTTAATTATTTAATGGCCATCACACACACACACACACACACACACACACACACACACACACACACACACACACACACCTGTAGTTTCTGGGAAGGCTGGAATCACATTTGGTTTTTTGATAAATAGATATCCAATCCCAGCTTCAGTGCCCAGGACAAAATAAGTACTCAATAAAAAAATTTGTTGAGTAAAAGAATAAATTATTCTTATGTGTCTGTGTTATTGTTTCTGCTACACCTCAAGGCATAATGCAAAGACAAGAACATGGCATCAGCATTTTCACACAGTGAAAGTACAACATCCCATATGCTTTACCTAGAAAATTACTGAGGCCTGATCTGTATACTACTTGTCCAGGACAGTGGGGAGGGAAGAACTTGTGGAATATTGATCTCCTGGAGGTATTTGAAGAAGGGAAAGAAGCAATAACAGAGGTGTCCAAACTCCAGGTACCCTGCTGTGGCAGGCTCAGTTCAACCACAAAGTGTAGGTTCCCCTCCCCAATACCCCACTATGTTTAAGGGCTCCTCTTGGTCTTACTGTTTTCTTGGGAACACTGAAGACTGTCTTCTGGGCAGCCATTGATGACCACTCTCTCTCCTGAAGTCAGCAAATGTAGATGCAGATAAAGTTCCCATATATAAGAAGTCCAGATGGATGAATAGTAAGAACCCTGGGTGAAGTTCAGAAGGTGAGAACTATAATTCAATCTGGCTTTGAACTCATGAGCTGTGTCCTAACACCTGTCCTCCCAGTTCACTAGATAAATGCTGGTGGGAAGCACGACCTTCCATCCACCTTTTGGGCCCCTCATAACTCCAGTGCTCCCTCAAAAATTCCTTCCTCCCAGGTCCTTATGCAGAGTATATCTTATATTCTTCCCCTTATCATCTTCTTGTCTCTAACACTGACATCAGTTCTGATCACACATGGCCCATATTATTATCAGCAGCAGGAAAACCAGATCCCTGCTCCCCAAGACAGGAAACAATTTTGTCTTCCAAAGTACAATTCTCTGAAATTGGATCATAATGAAAATGTTTGCAATATCTACTGGGAAATTCAGTGTTCCCATCCTCAACCAATAACCCAAATTACTCTTTATAATGCACCAAAGAAATTGCTGCCAATTTTAAATGCTTCCCATGTTTCCATCTACCTCTCAGAAGAGGAAATAGTTATTAAAACTATCACTGAAAGGTATAAAAAGATCAGATATTCTCAGGGGTCAAGGTAAACAATAAAGCATTTTTTGTGGGCAGGCATGTCTCAGGAAAACTTGGAAAAAGAGAACTAACACCAGACTGTGATTTACCATATGCAAGGGAACCATGTATGGCAAAAGTTTTGTGATGTAGGGGGAATAAATCAATTTATGGTTTGTCTGGCATTGCAGACTAATCCACTCTAAAGGATCTTACTGGTCTGCCAAGTGATAACTCAAGGCCCAGCTTCCCGTGTCCCATCAGACACTATCCTGTGAATTTTCTAACACCTTTCTTGGAGACCAGAGTCAAAGCTCTGCTCAAACTTGCATCTTCCTAGTTTTTCTCTTTTCTTCACCAGTTCTGAACTGAGATTAGGCATGCCTCATGGATAAGCTCATCTGAGTTGCAACAACTAGTCTTAAAGCCTAAGGAATTATCAAAAAACAAACGGGAAAAAAAGAAGTTATCAGCCTGTGTGATAAAATTTTGAGAGGTCGAAATTTAGTTCAAATTCCAAAATAGTAATGTGAAGCCTTTGTTATTTTTCAGTCCTGGCTCTTATTAAAAGTAAGTCAATCTCATTGTTTTCTGCACACATGAGAAAAAAAAAAAAAAAAAAAAAAAATATATATATATATATATATATATACATATATTATTAAAGCAATTGCCTTCATTAACATTTATTTGCTAGGATATGTCTAATATATTTACTTTTAATTTCACTCACAATATTGTTTTCCTTCCCAAAAGCATATTTATTTGTAATTAAGAAATTATAATGAGAAATTTTATAGTTCAGCAAATAAAATTGTAAATGCGAAGAAAAGCAAATAGTTCTGAAATCTTGGCCCTGGAGGGCTGTCTCCGTCCTTCTGTCACTTTGCTTCCATTTAATAACAGCTTTCTTTGGCTTACTGATAAGAACAGAAGTGAAGACTGCTACAGAAATTATGTTCCTCATTTCTTTATACATGACAGTCATTTAACAATGAAAAGCAAGAACAAAAGTCCCATTTAGAACGTCGTTTCAGACAAAAATTAGCCAACTGAGGCAAGCCGAAAGTACTCCCTCCTGCCACATGATGAGTGGGACAACAGGATGAAAATAGTGTGACACAAATGGAAACGTCAAAGATTAACTTTAGATGCTGACATCCCTATCTGAACAGTCTCGAGCTAAATTCTCCCTCTTTATGTCAAGGAACACACACTCTCGAGGCATTTCAGTAGCAGTCTCTCCACCCACCATCCAGATTCTCTTATTCTGGGATATGTTTAGGTGTTGGAGAGAATCACATGGTTTTCTCCAGAAATCATCCTCAGTTACATCTAGTTATTTTAAATTGTCTCCCAGCCACAGACACTGCAGCAAACTTTCAGAGTGTGTTCATTCTGCACTGACCACTTCCTCCCACTCTTCACCTTTCCCATCCTGAAGACAAGATACGACAAAGGAAGCTGAGCTCCAGAGTGACCAATGACATGAAGCAAAACCGGTCCCCACACTCCTCTAAGTGCATCATATCCAGCCTCCAGGGTAGAAAAGTCAAGAAGTCACAAGTAGCATCTTGAGGTCTTGGGTTGGGTTTAATATTCTGATACTGTAGAGAGCTTCCCAGTGATCTGTAAAAGTTGTCCGTGGGTGGTGGTATTTGGAGATCCTTCCCACCACAGCCTCCAGAGGCATTAGAGATGGGACAGAAGTAACAGCCTCATTCAGAGAGCAGATGCCCATGTGTTTTACTTCTCCTGCTCCCCCCACACACTGCATAAATCAAGCCCTCAAAAAATATTTGCTTAAAAACAAGGCTTTACGGCAATTTAAATAGATCATCCCTTTATCACTGTACTCTACTTAAAAATGGAATTGATTAGTCTTAATTTTTTGCAAGATCTTAGACAGCCTTGAATTCAATTGCTTGCTTTAATAGACAAGATACCAACAGTGCAGAGACTTTAAGAAACTTGGCCATTACTGCCCAGTTTGTTCCCGTTGCAGCCAAGAATATCAGGGGCTGACCCTCTTTGCTTCCTCAAGCTCCCTGCTCTTGCGCCTGTCTTATTCCAAGTCACTAGCCTTCTTACCATCCTCGGGATCTTCTGCTTTATTCCCTCTGGCAGGAATGTTCTTCTCCCCTCTTCTAAGTTCTTCCTACCCATTCTTCAAATTTCATCACAAATATCATTTCCTCAGAAAATTCTTGACAACCCAGGCTAAAGTACATATCCAGCACTTCCACATTTCTCTCTCTATCTCTCTCTTTCAAAGTGCCTTTTTCCTTTATTTCCCAGCATTTACCACAAATTGTGAATATATATTATTCTTGTGTATTTGTTTAATAATTCTCTCTCAACACACACACACACACCTGTAGTCTCCTAGAGGACCGGATCAGATTTGTTTTGTTTTGTTTTCACTAATAGATATCTGGTGTCAGGCTCAGTGCCTATCACAAAATAGATACTCAGTAAAAGTCAGCTAAATAAAAGGATGAATGATTATTTTGTTTCTGGGACTATCCCTTTTGCTGCAAAACATTGTGCTGTTGTCTCCCTTCAATAAAAAGATAACTGATGATGCAGTCAGCTTGCCAGATCACTTTGGTATAATACAGGGTGTAGGTTAGCTTGAAGATTTCATTTCTAAGTATAGCAACTGTTCATTAAAAGATGGAATTAGAGATGAAAGATATTCAAGAATCAGAATGCTACTGTCACCTTGGGATGAAGCTTCTTCCAAGGAGCATAAAGAGGAAAGCAAAAGTATTGAGGTAATGCAAATGAACATTTGAATACACATTCCAGAAGACAAAACTTGGAATTAGCAAACACGACATGCTTATGGTTCAGATCACACCTCAAAAAGACATAACGATTTTTGAAATTTCAAATGAGACACCTTACATTTTTCCACTCTCAATGGTTTATCCTCTTTTGTATATTGTATATTCTTTCTTTCTCTCTCTCTGTCTCTCTCTCTCTCTGTAAGCCAGGGGAACCCTCACCAGAGAACCCTATTAGCCAACATCTTGATCTTCAACTACCAGACTCTAAAACTGTGAGAAATATAACTTTGTTGCTTAAGCCACCCAGTCTATAGTGTTTTATTCTGGCAGCATGAGCAGACTAAGACAATAGGAATCATACTACAAGAGCATGGCCTGGCAGGGCTGGGTGACTCAGCCTGTAATCCCAGCACTTCGGAAGGCTGAGGCGAGTGGATTGCCAGAGCCCACGGGTTCAAGACCAGACCTCGTTTCCTCAATAAATAAAAAATGAGCTGGGCATGGTAGTGCGTGCCTGTAGTTCTGGTACTTGGAAGGCTGAGGAGGAAGGATCACCCAAGTCCAATAGGTTGACGCTGGGTTGGCCATGAGTATACAGCTGCAACACACACATATGCAAAACACTGCACTCCAGCCTGGGCGACGGAGTGAGACTCCAACTCAAAAAAAAAAAAAAAAGATCATGGCCTGTTTGGTCTTTGAGGGGACATTTGATTACGATGAGATTACGGTGAGATCCCAAGCTTATCACTCACATCTCTGAAGAAAAATCTTGAAATCAGTAGCTCCCAACTCCAAGATCAGCATGTCTGGAGTGGGGCTCCAGCACCTCTATGTGTGAAAATCTCCCCATCCAAATATGCTGATTAGCTGGGTTTGGAGATCTGAGTTTTAAGGGATATTGACTAATATTCTTTAGTATTTGTCACTTTATTGTGAGGATCCTCATAAAAAAATTTCTCCGCACATTGTAGAAAGTCAAGAATGCTTAATAAATGAGTCAAACACTACAATTTAACTGATAGCATTCAATGTCCTGGTATAAATGCATAGGAAAGAATTTAACTGTGTGAAAGAAAATTCATGCAGTTTGTCATGAGAATTTGATTTTTTCTAAGGCATGCCTTTGCAGTAACGGAATACCCCCATCATACCCTGACAGTTTTTTAAAACATCAATAACGCAGGAAATCAAATAAATCAATGTTTCTTGGCTATTAATGCATATAGTTTTTTGGGAGGGGATTCACATACAATTGCCACCTTTACTAAAAACTAGACAGGAAAAACAAATCTATTTACCAATATATAAGCTAATCCACATGTCTCCTCAGTTGAAAAAATATATATAATATGTGTGTGTGTGTGTGTGTGTGTGTGTGTGTGTGTGTGTGTGTCTGTATACACAAGAGGGGCAACACACACATATGCAAAACAGAATTGTCTTTTAGGAGGGCCTGTCCTTTGGAGTACAGGCTTCTCCTGCTAAGAACCCATCAGCATCAGTGTACCAGCTAGCCATTGTTGTGAGAGGCTGTGTTTGGTCAGTGAATTTTTTTTTAGAGATTCTTTCAACATGTTTGCCCATTTCATGATGAGAGATTTATGAGCACACCTGTCCATTCCGCCCTGAGTGTTCAGCAGTTTTTGACCAAAAGCAGCATGACCCCTCTGCCCCATGCTCCACCCTCCCTATTTACTGAATCTCACTCAGAGAACTTCTTTTTTTCTGTTTCCCCAGATGAAAAATATCCACACAGGGAAGTGTTTTGCTGATGTGAAAGAGGTAAAACAAAAAATGACAGAAGAACTAAAAAGCACCAAAATTGACGAGTTTAAAAACTGTTTTGAGCAGTGGAAAAAGTATCTCAATAGGTATATTGCATCAAACGAAGAGTACTTTGAAGGTGACTGAAGTTTAAACATGCAAAAATAAATACATATCTCTTAATAAACAAATTCTGATCTTTTATGGGCTCTTCCTCATAAAATCTATCATATTTTCAGTGCATTGAGAAATAAAAAACTTTTGTTTCTCTATTTTCTGGTTGTTTGAGGTAATATCTGTGACCTGCAATGGACATTTTGTAACAAGCATCTGTAATGTACACTCAGCTAGTAACTGTCCTTGTGCAGGCACCAAGTCAAAGATATTGTTCGCCTTTCCTGACTACCCTCAAGCTAGAAAAACACATGGTTCTTCAGAGTATAGTTGGCCTGGCAAAGTATGCACTGTTTTTCAGAATTTACATTTGCCTTTCATTACCCAAAGCAAGTCCCATGGCAACAAAGGTAGCATGGATATATGCAGAGGGGAGGGCTTCAACCAGCAAAGTCATAGAAGTCATAGAGAAAATGATTTGTTCGTGTTAGTGGAGCTGGTTTGGTCATTTTTGAGCATTGAGTAGCACATGAGGATGAAAACAAGAAGAGATGGCTCTAAAGGCAGTGACCTAGAGACACATGACAATCTTTGTAAAAACTATTAAGAAGTTTGGATTTTATCATGAAGGTAATGAAAAAGCAGTTATGGGTTAAAACAGCAATCATATAGTTAGAATGATAACTCTAGCTATTGCATAGAGTCTTTTTTTGAGCACCCCGAAGTACCAGGAGAATTTCCAAGTGAAGATATCCAGGAAATTGTTGTAGACACAGGACTGGAAAGATTCATCAGCATACAGGTTTTAGAAGTTCCATGTGTGTCACCTTTGATCAGATGTGGCTTACAGACCTGACTTGTTTGACTGCAAAGATGTTAAAAAAGTTGAATTCAAAAGTCTCCTGATAGGCCATGTGTTCTTCAGTTGGCCATAATCCCCACAATTACTTGTCTTACACCTTCTGCTTTGCTCTTTGTTAAGTAACTAGCTCCTGAAGGCATTTGAATTTGTGACTTCTGATGTGGTTAGGGTTGTCAAATATATGCCACCCAGTTGGATATTAGTAACTTTTAAAGTATGTCTTGTATTTTTATTAGCCAAATCTACCAACACTAGGTATAGTTGATAAGTTAAGCCATGGGAATAGATGGTACTAGCAAGGGTAGTGTACAGAATAAAAAATAAAGTAGGTTTTAGACAGAGCCTGGCACACAGAAGGGAGTCAATATTTACCATTGATGACTAAGGACTGAAACAACAGAATCATTGATATTTAAGAAATATTTAAGACCCCTAGCTAGACTGATGAAGAAAAATATAGAAAAAATCCAAATAAACACAATCTGAAAGGCAAAAGATCAAGTCACAATTGACCCCAATAACATACAAAAGATTATCAGAGATTGCAATGTACACTTGTATGGAAACAAACATGGAAACATAAATGAAATGGAGGACTTTCTGACATCACACAACCTCCCCAGGTTGAAACAAGAAGAAATTGAGACTCTAAATAGACCAATAATAACCCAGGAAATTGACTATGTTATAAGAAAACTACCTACAAAAAAAGTCCTGAACCAGATGGTTTTCAGGCAGAATTCTACAAAATATACAAGGAGGAGCTGATACCAATCTTACTGAAAGTATTCCAGGCAATTGAGAAAGACAGAACTCTCCCCAAATCAGTTTATGAAGCTAACCTCACATTGATACCCAAACTGGATAAAGATCCAACAAAGAAAGAGAACTACAGGCCAATATCCTTGGTGAACATAGATGCTAAAATTCTCAACAAGATTCTAGCAAACCAGATCCAACAACACATCTCAAAAATCATCCACTATGACGAATTAGGCTTCATCCCCAGGATGCAGGGCTGGTTCGACATCTACAAAACCATGAACATAATTAAATACATGAACAGAGGTAAAGACAAAAACCGCATGATTATATCATTAGATACGGAAAAGCTTTCAATAGAACCCAGCACCCCTTCTTGATAAAAACCCTTAAACATCTAGACATAGATGGAACATACCTCAAAATAGTAAGAGCCATCTATGAGAAACCCACAGCCAACATACTGCTGAACAGACAGAAATTGGAACCTCTCTCCTGAAAACCAGAACAAGACAAGTATGCCCACTCTCACCCATCTTGTTCAACATATTATTGGTCCTAGCTAGAGCAATCAAAGAAGAGAAGGAAATCAGGGGCATCCAAATAGGAAAAGAGGAAGTTAAGCTATCCCTCCTTGCAGATGACATGATTCTATACCTTGAAAACCCAATAACTGTCAAAAATCTCCTTACACTGATAAAGGACTTTGTAAAATTCTCTGGGTATAAAATAAAGGTGCAAAAGACAGCCGCATTCCTATACAACAATAAACAAAGAGAAACCCAAATAAAAAGCACAATTCCATTCACAGTGGCCACAAAAAAAAAATTAAATTAAATATCTTGGCATCTTTCTAACAAGAAAATTGAAAGACCATTGCAACAAAAACTACAAAACACTGCTCAAAGAAAGCAAATATGACACAAACAAATGCAAAAATATTCCATGCTCATGGATTGGAAGAATTAACTTTGTTAAGATGTCCATTCTACCCAAGGCAATCTACAGATTCAACACAATACTCATTAAATTACCTGCAGCACTCTTCTCAGACCTGGAAAAAACAATACAGGAATTCATGTGGAAACATAAAGGACCACAAATAGCCAAAACCTCAGCCAAAAAAAAAAAAAAAAATGCAGGTGGTATCATACTCCCAGACTTTAAACTTCATTATAAAGTTACAATAATCAAAACAGCCTGGTATTGGTACAAGAACAGGCATATACGCCAAGGGAACAGGATAGAGATTCCAGAAGCAAAAACTCAATTTCTCAATCAACTCATTTTCAACAAGCCTCCACCATCAACCACTGAGGAGAGGAGAATCTATTCAGTAAATGGTGCTGGGAAAACTAGCTGACTACATGCAGAAGATTAAAACAAGACCTTACACAAAAATCAACTCTAAATGGATCAAAGACCTAAATGAAAAATCTCAAACTATAACAACTTTAGAAAATGCAGGAGACACCCTTATGGAAATTGGAACTGGCAACCAATTTCTGATCAAAATCCCAACTACCCATGCAATAAGAGATGAGATAGAAGCCGGGCTCGGTGGCTCAGCCTGTAATCCCGTGCCTTTGGGAGGCTGAGGTGAGTGGATTGCCTGAGCCCGCAGGTTCGAGACCCGCCTGGGCAGCGAGACCTCATCTCTACAATAAATCAAAAAATCAGCCAGGCGTGGTAGCGCATGCCTGTAATTCCGGCTACTTGGAAGACTGAGGCGGAAGGATCGTTGGAGCCCAGCAGGTCGAGGCTGCGGTGGCCGGGAACGGCCACTGCACTCCAGTCTGGGCAACCGAGTGAACTCAAAAACAAAAACAAAAGAAAAAAAAAAGAGAGATGAGATAGACAAGAGGGACCTTCTCAAACTGACAAGCTTCTGCAAAGCCAAAGAAACCATCAAGAAAGCAGGTAGACAGCCCACAGACTGGGAAAAAAGATTTTCCAACTGTATATCTGACAAAGGCCTAACATCTAGGATCTACAAAGAACTCAAACATGCCGAAAAGAAAATAAAAAACAAACAGCACCATTACAAAGTGAGCAAAAGATATGAATGGGCAGTTCTCAAAAGAAGACGTATGAGCAGTGTTCAGTCTCACTAGTCATCAAAGAAATACAAATTAAAACCACACTGAAATACAACCTAACTCCAGTCAGGATGGCAACCATCAATAACTCAAAAAACAATAAATGCTGGGGAGAATGTGGGGAAAAGGAAACACTTCTACACTGTTGGTGAAAGTGTAAACTAGTACAACCTCTGTGGAAAACAGTGTGGTGATTCCTAAAAGATCTAAAAATCGACCTACCAAACGACCCTGCAATCCCCCTACTAGAAATATACCCAGAGGAACTCAAATCACTCTATGAAAAAGATACTTGCACATGCATGTTTATTGTAGCATTATTCACAATAGCAAACCTTGAGCCAACCCTGCTGCCCATTGAAAGAGACTGGATAAAAAAATGTGGTAAATAAACATAATGGAATATTACAACGCCATATAGAACAACAAAATTATGAACTTCACAGCAACATGGATGAACTTAGAGTGATCTATCACAGAAACAAAGAATGAGTATCACATGTTCTCATTCATAAGCAGACCTTGAACAATTATTATAATACTGTTAGAAAGGGATCGGCAGTAGTAGGAAACTGTGGGGGTGGGGCAACTGACAGTAGTGGAAAGCTGCCGGGGGGGGGGGGGCACACCTCATCCACAAGGGTACCTGCATAATGAACATTTGTATACCTAACCCTGAATTGTACCCCACATCTTTAAAATAATTTTTTAAATGTTTAAGAATGTTTTAGAAATTTTTAAGAAAGGAGATTGAGAGCATAAGAGAAGTAGAAAGAAATCCAAGAGTGCATAGTGAGAGAAACCAAGGATAAAAAGTGGCTTGGGAGAGTTCAACAATGTCAATGTTGCCATAACATCAAAATAGGTAAGAAGTAAAATGTTTCCATTGGATTTGTGACAAGGACATCATTGGTGTCCTTGGAATAACATGTTAATGAAATGACTGGGATGAAAACAGTTGTCTTCAACTGAAAAGACAAACAAGAGAAAGCAGAGACAGAACATGTAACTCTTCAAAGTATCTTGGCTGTGTTGTCAGTGAAGGAAGGAGATGTAGCTGAAAATATATATGGAGTCCAGACACCTTTGCTTCTCCTTTTTTTTTTTCTTTTTGTAATGGGAGAGGCTTGACCACTTTAAGTGTTAATAAGAAGAAATCACTGCTAATGACTAAATCACTTCTAATGAGAATAAGTTAAAGATATGACAGGGAGAAGGAATAACCAATGTAGTTATTTCCTTAAAGAAGCAGACCAAACTATGATCCATACCACAGGAAAATAAAGTTGTCTTATGAAAAGGGGCATTACTGTAGGAAGAAAACTTTATGTCCATACAGAAGGTTTTGGTAGTTACAGCCTGAGGGAATTTCTGTAGAAGGGCTTCTACTTTTTTCCTGGGGAGTAGGAGTGAGATCTCCTATTGACCTTGGGTGTGGCAAGAGCTGGGGACAGAGAGTGGTAAGGAAGAAGTTTTTAATAATCTGGAGAAGGTTTAAATGACCATGTGCATTTTGAGAAAGAAAGCTAGACTGGGAAATACATGGAGAATACTGAGTAGAGCTCAGAGTTCTGTTGGATTAGAAACTATATTTAACCCCAGAGTGCCTGCTAAGATTCCAGTGCTTCAAAACTCTTAATTTCCCTCTTCATGAGGACCCAAGCCTTTCCCTAGGGTCTTGCTTCAACATGAAGGGAACCTGAAGCCACATGCTTTGTCCCCCTGTATTAACTCTAGAATATTAACTAAGGGGTGCTGTGGAACAATAGAAATTAGCAGCCCAAGAAGGGAAAAAGGGGAAAAAATCAGGGATAATTATGAACCCTGAGCCTTTCTTATCCAGGCCTATCTTCTCACATTTTTTAGAGATAATGTATTTGTGTTCGATCAAGTTTTAAAATATTTTCTATCTCTGACTCTCTCTCTAAAACATTTAATAAAATATTTAGTTCTTGTTAATTGGAGATAAAGCACTCTAAACTTTGCATATTTCATATTTTTAGATGATATTACATTCATTTACTCTTTTTTCAACTTGCTCTCAGAAAGTTTAAACAAATTCAATTATTTATTCAATTTAAAAGTAATCTACACCTCAGAAAGGCCCAGTACATAACGTGCAACTTTAAAATCCAATACGAAAGCCAAAATGCAAAAAATAAATTAGATAATGAGTAGTTCCCTTATAAATGAATTTACTATAGGCTCCTTTTGATTTAAAGACTCTCAGTGGGTTGAGTGAGACTCCAACCCCCCCCCAAAAAAGACTCTCAGTGTATCCACATCCATTACATTGAGTGAGTTGCATATGCACCTGCCAAGTCACCTCTGTAATTCATGCATACACTTTTGTGCATTCATTATAATACACTTCTCTTATTGCCCCTCCTTCAAGGGCATCGGTGAATACAAGGGGACATTGTGTGGGTGCTTAATTGGCAAACATCTCAGTGTTGGTGAAAGCTCTCTCCTGTTCAATATTCTCCTTGTTTTCTCTCTTAGATATTCTGTCACAAGCTGCCTTGGTGGCATGTTTTATTTGGTGCTTATACTGTGCCTGAGGAGTGATATTGACCATGAAGAGTTATTGGCAAGATCTTAAACTCCATGAGCACAGGAACTTTGTCTCTCTTGTTCAGCATTTTGCCTTACTTTATTTATATTGCACAAACACAGAGTATTTATTATGTTCCAGGTACTGTTCTGAAACACAAATCTGAATTCATTTAACTCCCATAGCAACCCTATAAAGTAGGCGCAGTCATAATTTTACAAGTGAGGATACTGAAGAGGAAGGACACACAGATAATGAATGAAAACTTCTAGATTTGAACATAGGCAGTTTGGCTCCAGATCCTGTGCTTGTGCTTGTAGCCACTATACTGGGCTGCTGTCTCACACCACAATGATGTCACTACTGAATTTTTAACACCAAACACGGTTCCGAGCATATTGCAGATGTGATCTCTTCTCCTCCCTCTTTCTCTTTCTCTCTCTCTCTCTCTCTCTCTCTCTCAGATGTGACGGCTATTAAGACCAGTCATCATTTACCTCCGGATCACAGTAATCTGTTTCTAAGTAGTCCTCGGTAATTATGGAGGACTGATTCCAGGACCTCCTTGGGGTAAGAAAATTAATGAATGTTCAAGTTTCTGATATAAAATGGTGTCGTATTTGCATATAACCTATGCACATCCTCCTGTATATTTTAAATCACCTCTAGATTACATGTAATATCTAATACAATGCAATTGCTATATCAACAGTTCTTATACGGTATTGTTTAAGGAATAATGACAAGGAAAAAGTTTATACATGTTCAATATCATTTTTTGCTTGTTAGTGTCTCACTCTGTTGCCGAGGCTAGAGTGCAGTGGCACAATCATGGCTCACCACAGCCTCGGCCTCTTGGGCTAAGGTGATCCTTCTGCCTAAGCCTCCCAAATAGCTGGGACTACAAGTGTATGCCACCACACCTGGCTAATTTTTTTTTTTTTGGTAGAGACGAAGTCTCACTATATTGCCTAGGTTGGTCTTGAACTTCTGGGCTTAAGCAATCTTTTTGCTTCTGCCTCCCAAAGTGCTGGGATTATAGGCATGAGCTACCATGCCTAACTGAGACAACACTTTAAAAAATATTTTCCATCTGAGTTTGGTTGACTCCATGGATGCAGAACCCATGAATACAGAGGGCCAACTGCAACCACTAGAATATTCTGAGATTGAATTAAACTAAAAGCAGTCAACCTAAGAATGCCTCAAATACATATCTGTACCTTTTCAATGATTATTGTCAAGTGCTAAAATCTTAGAATACCATCTGAATATTATTACTGCGTCTAATGAATGGAGAGTCATTTTCATCTAGAGATCAAGCACCAAGAAACTGCTAGAAAACAATTTGAATTGGAAGGTACTGGGAGATATAAAGAGAGGCATATAAAAAAGGAGAATAAAGGTAGAGGTAGTAATTGCCTACATAGAAAGACAAATCAAGAAAGCTTCTGTTTTAAGAATTTTTATAGAGGGGAGTATTTCCATGACAACTGAGTACTTAGTTATTCTAATTGAGGGAGAAACAAAGCATTTAAAAAGTCAGGAAATATGTTCCAAGCACACAGAATAAATCCCAGCTCAACTAGGAACATTGATGTTTCATTAAAAGCAGTGAAAATTCACCAACAGACTTTTTATTTTAACTCAATTATAAGAATAAGTGACAATATTTCTTCAGAGTCTCTAGATCATTTCAGATGAGATGTTATCTCTTAAAATTTGCTTGAGGTACACAAAATTCTACATAATCATAATCTTTGAGTTTTGACCTTAAGATTACATTGGTTGAAGAAAATTAAGAGGGTCCCTGAACTGAATGTGATGAATATGCGACAAAATCCTGGAGTTTACATTTAATGCTAATTGAATGGTCTGATTTATCAGAATAATAATCTTTCTTCTCTAAAATATCTCCCTTTACAAAAGTTATAACAAAAAAGTCAGTTTGTGTTAAGATTTGTATGAAAAATATTTTATATGCTAGCTAATATAATCTATGTTATAACAAACTGACTTAAATCAAGTCTGACCAAAGTTTAAACAAAATATGCAAGATGACAATGACTTTTAGTGCAAGACCATTCTAATCCAAATGAACCATTTTTTCTCTGGGGAATTCTATTAAAAAGACATAGCATAGAGTCAATATACCCAAAGAACATCCATTTTAACACTGCCTCATTGTCATATTTTTTTCTAGCAGTTTACTTTAATTTACCCTGTAATCACCAGCCAAGGACAGAACCAGTTTCCTAGAGGTAGCTATTGATGATTGCTTTACAACCCCCTCCCCTGCTTGTTTTGTAAACAAGTTAACCTAATAAGCTCTTTATTGACCTTCATGACAAAAACCCCATCAACATAGCAACTGTCATGTGACTAAACCACCCATCTGTCTGATGTCCATCACCTGACGTCAGTACTTATGTGTACCTGCCCTCCATAATGACATGGAACAGACCACCACTTAACTACCTTAATGACCTGCCCTCATCAAGGGGAATGTTTAAAAGTATTCAACTTGGAGCAGCCCATTGCTTTACTAAACTCTGGTGTGGCCATGTGCTCTTTGAGCTATGGCCATTGCCATGTTTCCTAAGCTTTGGCCCCCTGTTCTACCATGGAGAGGTGAATCTCTCTCTCTCTCTCTCTCTCTCTCTCTCTGTCTCTCTCTCTCTCTAATTTATTTTCTAGCCATTGCTTTGCTAAGCCATGGCCTGACCATGTGGCACTTGAGCTATGGCTAGGCCATGTTTTCCTAAGCTTTGGCCTCCTCACCTGCCTTGGAGAAGTGAATCTCCTTTCTCTGTCTGTCTGTCTTCTGTCTGCCTGTCTGTCTGTCTCTCTCTCTCTCTCTCTCTCTCATTTATTTTATTTTATTTTTTTTTTTTTTTTGAATTGGAGTCTCACTCTGTTGCCCAGACTGGAGTGCAGTGGTCGCTCCCGGCCACCGCAGCCTCAACCTGCTGGGCTCCGGCCATCCTTCCACCTCAGCCTTTCGAGTAGCCAGAATTATAGGCATGCGCTACCATGCCCGGCTGATTTTTTGATTTATTGTAGAGATGAGGTCTCACTGCCCAGGCGGGTCTCGAACCCACGGGCTCAGACAATCCACTCACCTCAGCCTCCCAAAGGCGCGGGATTACAGGCTGAGCCACCAAGTCCGGCTCTCATTTATTTTCTAAGTAAAGTATATTGTCCAGTCAAACTTCTCTGCAATTCTTTGCATTTCTCACACAGCACCAGATCATACCACCTCATACCACCTGGTGGGTCTGACCTAACATTTTGGAGATCCTGGTGGGATATATTTTTTAAACTAACATCTATTAAGTATTGTAGGTCATTGCCTCAAAATATGGACTTTCTTTCTCATTTTCCGGAAACATACTTCTTCTGACCCTTTCAGACATTCTTCACTAAAGGTTGAGAGTATATGTTATTGGCAATCAACATATGCAAATGAGGTAGCAATGAATGCATGGTTATTAGATTTGGAAGAATTTGGTTTAAGCCCTGTTTCAGTCAGTTCCTAACTATTGATCTTGGGGAAATCATTTAACCAGCCTAAGTCTCAATTTTCTCATTTGTTTAAAAGGTATAAAAATGTATCCACTTAAGTGTTTACACCACAAATTTTAATGTGCACCAAGCAAGAGAATAGGTATTAGAGGTGATAAAAGGAAAAAATAAGTTGTTATCTCTGTTTTTTAGAAATAATTTAGTAAAGGACATGTCTAAAGCATATGTACTTGATAATATTACACTACTTTATTCTATTATCAAGATATAAACAAAGCATCAGGTGAGCTTAAAGGATAGGAAGATAACTTCATGAAATGATAGAAACAGCTATTTAGCATCAATGATGCTTGCGCTTTCTTACAAAATGAGTATGTTTAATGGAGGAAAGAAGTAGAGGAGAAAGAAAAAGAAGGAATCTGTGATGAAAGAATGTATGTGCTCAGGTTTCCAGCCTTGAAGAAGAATAACTCAAAGTTCAGCAATGCTCGTGCATGGTAGGAAGTGAAGGGAGATAGGGACAGAGAGGAAGGCATGGGCCAAATTTCAGGTGCTTGATACACCATGTTAAGAAACTAGAAATTTTTTCATGGGAAAGTAGAAAATGAGATGTTATAGTAATTAGGAGTAACACAATCAGATTTTTTTTTCCTGAAAGGTAGCAGACAACTTAATCTGAGGCAAGAACTGATCCAATTAGTTCTAGAGCTTTTTACTCAAAGCTTTCAGGATGGGCTCAGAAGTTGATTGCATGTAAAGTGAACAACTCAGTCGGGCTCAGTGGCTCAGCCTGTAATCCCGCGCCTTTCGGAGGCTGAGGTGGTGGATTGCCTGAGCCCGCGGGTTCGAGACCCGCCTGGGCAGCAAGACCTCATCTCTACAATAAATCAAAAAATCAGCCGGGTGTGGTAGCGTGTGCCTGTATTTCCAGCTACTCGGAAGGCTGAGGCTGAAGGATGGCCGGAGCCCAGCAGGTGGAGGCTGTGGTGGCCGGGAGCGGCCACTGCACTCCAGTCTGGGTGACAGAGTGAGACCCAAGTCAAAAAAAGTGAACAACTCATCACCTGGAACTTTCTCAGTTTTAGAATAAAAATATTGCTTCCTGGAAATAATCTCAGTCTTAATCAAACTGTGATTGCCTAGAACTCTCTAGGTTTCTGCTGAGTCTGGGCAGTATTTAAAAATTAACATTACTATATACTTCAGAATAAGTCTTCTGAGTTATTTATCCCCTTTTATCTACATATTTTCGGCAAAGATAAAGGGTAGTATTCTAGTCTTAGCACAACAGAATGTTCTCTCGTACACTCTAAAAAATATTAGGAAGTAGTTGGGCATCCAGTGGCTGAATGCATCTCAATATGTGAGAGTACAAAGGATGGTACATAGCACTTTCAGCATTATTGACTTTGCTTATTTTGTTCATGAGGTAAATTAATTTTCCTGGCCTGAGCAGACATGGTAGAGTGGGCAGAAGTCAAAACTGGCAGGGAGGAGGGAAAGGTGAAAAAGGAAGAAAGGAAGTAAACAAAAGAGAGACAAACACAAACAGTGAAGATATGCTTTGTAGCATACTCTGAATTTCATTGCAGGGCCCAAGGCTATACACAGAAATTAAGATCACAATCAGTGTGCATCACTCAGAATTTGAAATGACGATAGAGCCATCTGCGGGCTTGTGAAAGCAGTTGTTTTAGTCCATCTGGGTTCTCATTAAAAAATTTATTGGTCATAACTCTGGAGGCTGGAAAGTCCAAGGTCAAGGTGCCAGAAGACTTGCTGTTTGGTGATAGCTCACTCACTGCTTCCAAGATGGTGTCTTCTTGCTTTGTTCTTACATGGTAAAAATGATGAATGAACAACCGGAGTTTCCTTTATAATGGCACTAATCCACTCATGAGGGCTCCACCCTCATGAACTAATAACCTCCAAAGGTCCCAATTATTAATACTATTGAATTGGGGATTAGATATCAACATATTAATCTTGGAAGTACACAAACATTTAGGCCATAGCTGTAATTTTACATTAATACACCAGAAGACTTCAGTACAAAGTAGTTTCCCCATATAAGATGTTCTAACTGCATAAACCATCAAAACAGCATTACAAGTAGACTACAGTGTGTTTGTGATGTTCAAGGAGAATAAAAAATATAGAATACATAATACGTTTGTTTAAGATCCTTGTATAATACCTCTCCTCCAAAGAAAAGCACTGTGATGGTACAGCTGACTATGGTTGCCAAGTTAAGTTTTCAATTTGCTGCCTTGATTAAATAAATAAATAAACACTATAGTGATCTAAAAGCTAATATTGAAATTTCTAAAGTACTTCCTTTTTATTGTTTTCTGGGGATTTTGCTTTACTTTAGAAGCATTTAGCTATCTGTAGGCAAAATGGAGAGGCAGAATTATGCCAGATTTTTTTTTTTTTCTAAAACTTTGTGTATTTTGTTCTGTAGTATCAGTTTGGTGACTTCAGTATCTACTAACTCATAATGAGCGGGTGTGTGTGTGTGTGTGTGTGTGTGTGGTTTTTAATTATTCACATAAGAATAGTACATATTAAAGAATGAGATAATTATATTTAAAGAGTATAAGGAAGGAAAAAGTATTAAATGTTATATATATATTATATATATAATGTTATATATCAAATATAATAAGTAGAAAAGAATATATAATATACTGCCATAATAATATCGTTGTTTGTGTTAAAATTATGCCAAGAAATAACAGCACTAAGCAAATTCAAAAATAATTTAAAAAGGAAAACTTTATACAATAAATAATAAAGTACTATTGTAGAATATATTAAATATATAAATTTAGTACTTACAAAAATATATGCTAAATAGCTAGTAAATATCCCAACCTCTGATCATATATTCATACAATTTGTGTAAAATGCATTACTTTGAGAAATGGACAATTTAGGGTAGTAATATAGTATAGTCTTTCTATTTAACTCTAGTTATAAAATATCATTTGTCCCCTGGCATGATAGTAAGAGGCATGATCAGAAACTATCTGGACCCTGAAGTCTCATAAGATGTAACAGGATTATATTATTGTGTTTATTATTTTATTTTATTGTTTTAGAAGATTATCTACTAATACCTTGAAAGTCACTTGTGTAGCATGAAATGCATTTTGGCAAACTGTGATTAAATTATGACAAGAATCCTTATGAAGTGTACCCTAAAAATAAAATTTATAATAGGAGGCCAATCTTACTAATGTCTTTCTCCCACTGAATGAGTAAATAATCTAATCAATTCAACTCCTACATATTAGTCTGCATAATGCATAAATTAATTTTTCAATTATTTGGAAAAGGATCTATGTATGGATATTGACATGATATCTCAATTTGGACTTATTTTAAGTACTTGCCCTAATCCTCATGGAGGGTGTCAGAAGATCCTAGTATGTGTCTGACAATGGAGCTGACACCCAGCTTTGGTAGAGCCACTCTGCCTAATGCTGCAACTTCATACGCCATGGGTCCTACCCTACCTGTCTTGGTTTTTAAAACTCATGATGAGGCCTAGGGATAATTCAGCCTTTGCTTTCCAGAGAAATAAGTGTTGTAAAATTATTGGAGATGTTTAGCTTAAAAAAAAAAGTAGGGACATATTACAAGCATCAGCTTGTTAAAGCAGTGTCAAATCAAAAAAGGGCTAGACAGATTCCACTTTTTCAGAATCAAAATTTAGATAAATGGTCAGGAGCTCAACTGAACAGTGATTACTTTTATTTAGCACAGTTAGGATCTCTGGCAATTAGACTAATGGGGAGGTGTTCCTGGGGTCAGAGGAACCTTCTATCACTGAAAGTTTGCACAAAGATGATCTGCAACATTAGAAGTCCTATTTTCCTATCTAGCTGCTACATGTTTTAAAACTTGACATTTTTTGATCTCTTCAAGGAGCATTAAAGTGACACACCACACAAGTTTATGGGCTTAGTTGTCATGTGCATCTTATAGAAATTATAGGAAGAACCAGAACCACTTCCTGCCAAGGTTAATACTGAGGGCTTTGAAGCCACAGGCCCACCACTGTTTTTCCACTCATAGTAGTGAGGACACCTATTTTAACAATTAGATTGCTAATCCTAACAAATTACCTTTTGATAACTATCATTTTCTTACCTGAATCTAGTTTTTCCTATAGAGTTTTATGCTAACACTCTGTCCAACAATTATTATTGCAATATGCTGTTTCTCGGCAACCACCATGTCATTCTCCAGATGGGGTGTTGTTACATTTCTGAATGAAGAACAGTGGTTTCTATTTTATATTTAAACATAACTATGTGTCTGAAAATTACCTGGGCCAAAGGAGGTCCCGTGATGTAATAGGGTGTCTCTCGACTGTTGGATAGCTATTTGCCTGCCTAAGAAGTCCACAATATTAATTTTGAATAGATTATTGAGAATGTGATCTCTGAGTACATTTTTAATCATGCTAAATTATAATAGAGATGAGATCAAATTTCTTGTCTGTGCCAGGGAAAGCATGTTCCTCATGTTGGAGGTGAACATGTTTGGTAGTCATTGAAGAAAATTTCCCCTCATTCTCCATATATAGATTTTGGTATGTGTCACTGAGGAGACTGCATACTTGTATAATAATAAGAAGAAAAATAATAGCTAACATTTACTATGTACTTATTGCATGACAAATTTTACGCAAAACATTCTCGTTTGCTCAACAAACATTTTGTGATTGATGTTCTATGCCTGGACAATATTCTGGGCATTAGAAACACAATGGTGAATAGGACAAAAGTAACTCTTGCCCTCGAAGAGCAAAAGCACTGCAGGGAAAATAGAAAATAAACTAGTAATCAAAGTAATGCCTAATATGAGGTTGTGAAAACCACTATGAGTAGGGTAAACTGTATACTCTAGAAAGAAAAAACTGAGGAGGGAAATGAATGGTCATGAGAGGGCCTCCAAAAGAGGTACATGTAAGATGAAGAGTCAGCGGTGTCAATACCTTCCAGACATAGAGGTGAGCAAGGCATAGGTCTAGAGTGGCAAAGGTCTATAGTGCTCCATGAAACATTTTGCCATTTATTCCCCCAAACAATCTTAAGATGTGAGCATTATCTTTCTCATTGAACAGATGAGAAAACTGATGTAACTTGCTCAAGTTCATACAAAATAAGAAGTGGGAAAGCTGGTATTTGAACTTCCATCTAATTATAGAAATATTTTTTTAATTCCTTTTTAATTTAAAGAAGCACACTGCATATATTATCCTGATAGAGTTTGGTTTTTCACTTGACAGCACAGCCAAGGCATCTACCCAAATGAAAGTAGTCGAACTCAGCCACCTTCTTTATGAATTCTTTTATGAATGTATATAGTCATGTATTAGTTTGCTAAGGCCCCTGCAAAAACATACCTCTATTTCTTCCTGTTTCAGTCTTGGAAGGTTGTGTGTTCCCAGGAATTTATCAATTTCCTCTAGATATTATAGCTTACATGCATACAGCTGCTTATAGTAATCTCTGAGAATCTTTTGCATTTGGAGGGATCTGTTGTAATGTTACCTATTTTGGTTTTGATTGTACATATTTGGATTCTCTCTCTCTGTCCTGGTTAATCTGGTCAATGGGCCATAAACCATGTTTATCCTTTCAAAGAAGCAGCATTTTGATTGACTGAGCCTTTTTGAGGGGTCTGCGTTTTCTTTAGTTTGCTCTGATTTGAGTTATTTTCTTTTCTTCTGTTCACATAGGGTTTCATTTGTTCTTGTTTTTCTAGTTCCATTCAGTGAGATGCTAGGCCATTTGAGGTTTTTCAGCCTTCCTGATTTAGGCCCTCAGTGATATAAACTTCCCTCTTAGCACTGTTTTTATGGCATTCCATAAAAAGTAGTAGTATCTTTATTTTCATTTGTTTCAAAGAATTATTTTTATTTGTACCTTGATTTGTTGTTCACAAAAAAATTATTCAAAAGCAATTTGTTTAGTTTCCATGTATTTATGAGGTTCTGACGGTCACTGTTAGTATTGATTTCTATTTGTATTCCACTGAGGGCAGACAAGATGTTTGGTAGGATTTTGAACTTTAGAATTTATTAAGACTTGATTTATGATATGAACAGACCAATAATGAACCACAAGGTTAAATCAGTAATAAAAGACCTCCCAACCAAAAAAATTCTGGGCCAGACAGACTTATAGCCAAATTCTACCAGATGTACAAAGGAATAGCTGGTACCAATACTACTGGAACTATTCAAACAGTTCAGGAAAAGAAACTCTCCCTTAACTCATTCTACAAAGCCAATATTATCCTAATGTTCAAAACTGGCAAAACACAAGAGAGAAAACTACAAGTCAATACCCCTGATGAACATAGATTAAAAGAAAACAAAACAAAAAAACTCAACAAAATGCTAGGAGCAAACGACATACAACAGAACATCAAAAAGATCATTCAACATGATCAGGTGGACTTTATTTATGGGATGCAAGGTTGTTTCAACTTACACAAATAAATGTGGTTCACCACATAAACAGAATTAGAATCAAGAACCACATGATTATCTCAATATATACAGAAGAAGCATTTGATAAAATTCAAAATCCCTTCTTGATAAAGCCCTCAACCATCTAGATATTGAAGGGACATGCCTCAGAATAAGAACCATCTATGACAAACCTATGGCCAACAGCATACTCAATGGGCTGGAACAAGACAAGGATGCCAACTCTCACAATTCTTATTAACCATAGTGCTGGAAGTCCTAGCTAGAGCAATCAGGCAAGAGAAAGAAATAAAAGAGAAAAAAGAAAGTCAAATTATTTCTCTTCATAGACTATATAAATTTTATATCTAAAAAACTCTATTCCACCAAAAGACTGCTAGCACTGACAAGTGACTTTGGTAAAATCTCAGAATACAAAATCAACATTCAAAAAGCTGTAGCATTTCCATACATCCAATGACATGCAAGCTGAGAACCAAATTAAGAACACAATTCCACTTACAATAGCCATACACACACACTCAAAATACCTGTAATTCACCTAACTAAGGAGGTGAAAAATCTCTACAATGAGAATACAAAACACTGCTGGAAAAATATCAAACATGATACATACTAATGAAAAAATAATTCATGCTCATGAATTGGAAGAATCAATATTATTAAAATGTCCATACTGCCCAAAGTAATCTACAGATTTAATGCAATTCCTATCAAACTACTACTGTAATTTTTCAAAGTCCTAAAATATTTATAAATTCATATGAAAGCAAAAATGAGACCAAATAGCTAAAACAATTCTAAGCAAAAGAAACAAAGTCAGAGGCTTCACTTTACCAGATTTCAAGCTGTACTGTAAGGCTACAGTAATGAAAACAGTATGGTACTGGTAGAAAAATAGACACACAGACCAATAAAACAGAATAGAAAACCCAGAAATAACACCACTCACCTACAATCAACTGATCTTTGACAGAGTCAACAAAGATAAACACTGGGGAAAAAACATTCTATTTAATAAGTGTTTCTGGGAAAACTGTCTAACCATATGCAGAAGAATGACACTAGACCTCTACCTCTCAGCATATACAAAATTTAACTCAAGATGGATTAAAGATATAAATATAAGATCTCAAATTATAAAAATCCTAGAAGAAAACCTAGGAAACACACTCTTCTAGACATCAATCTAGGCAATGAATTTATGACCAGTTTTTCAAAAGCAAATGCAGCAAAAACAAAAATTGACAAGTGGAATTTAATTTAATTCAGCAGGTTCTGCACAGCAAAAAAACCTCTCAATCAAATAAATAGATAACCTAGAGAATGTGAGAAAACATTTGCAAGCTATGCATCTGGTGGGTTAATATTCGGAATCTGTAAGGAGCATAAATGAATTGACAGGCACAAAAACAACCCCATTAAAAAATGAGTATCACAATGGAATATTATGCAGCCATAAAGAAAGACAAACATATGGACTTCACAGCAACTTGGATGGATTTAGAGTCAATCATACTCAGCGAGCTATCACAGAACAAAGGACAGAGTACCATATGTTCTCACTCATAAGTGGACCTTAAACAATTATCATAATACTGTAAGAAAGGGATTGGCAGTAGTGCGAAACTGTCAAGGGAGGAGGGGTAGGATTGGCAGTTGAGGGAAACTGCCAGGGGAGGGAGGGGCACACCTCATCAACAAGGGTACCTGCATAATCAATGTTTGTATTCCTATCCATGAATTTTACCCCACATCTTTAAAATAAAAAACAAAAGTTTAAAAGATAATCAAATTAGTGTTGTTTTCAGTCACTAAAAAAAGTGGGTATCTTTTGATGTATTTACTTACTTTTTGTGGTCTTGTGGATGTTAAACCAGCCCTGCATCATGGGAATGAAGTCTACTTGGTCATGGTGGATACCTTTTAAGATGTGTTGTTATTTTGAGATGTGTTGTTCTAATTTGCTAGAACCTTGTAGAGAATTTTTGCATCTATGTTCATTGGGGATATTGGCCTGTAGTTCTCTTTCTTTGTAGAGTCTTTGACTGTTTGGGTATTAGTGTGGTATTAGCTTCATAAAATGGGGAGAGTGCTGTCTTTCTCAATTGAAATGGAATACTTTCAATAGGATTGGTATAAACTCCTCCTTGTATGTTTTGTAGAACTCCACTGGAAAGCCATCTGATTCAGGGTATTTATTTTGTAGGCAGTTTTCTTATAGCGGAGTGAATTTCTTGGGTTGTTATTGGTCTATGTAGGGTCTCTATTTCTTGTTTCAACCTTGGGAAGTTATGTGATGTCAGAAAGTCCTTCATTTCGTTTAGATTTTTTAATGTGTTCCCATACAAATGTACACAGCAGTCTCTGATAATCTTTTGTATTTCTTTGGAGTCAGTTGTGATGTAAGCTTTTACATTTCTGATTGTGTTTACTTGGGCTTGTTGTATCCTTTTCTTGGTCAGTCTGGCTAGGGGGTTGTCAATCTTGTTTATGCTTTCAAAGAACCAGCTTTTTGTTTCACTGATTTTTTTTCTGTGAAGTTTTGTGTCCTGTATTTGAGCTTTTGTATAAAGGCTTAACAGCCCAGATCTACAAGGAACTCAAGCATATCAAAAGGAAAAATACAAACAGCTCCATTTAAAAATGGGCAAAATATATGAATAGACACTTCTCGAAAGAAGATATATGAGCAGCCAACAGACACATGAAAAAATGCTCAGTCTCACTAATCATCAGAGAAATGCTAATCAAAACCACACTGAGATACTACCTAACTCCAGTAAGAATAACAATCATTAATTAAACAATAAACAACAGGTGCTGGCAAGAATATGGAGAAAAGGGAACGCGTCTACACTCTTGGTGGGAGTGCAGACTAATTCAACCTTTATGGAAAACAGCATGGCAATTTCTGAAAGAACTAGAAATTGACCTTCTATAAGACCCAGCAATCCCACTTCTGGGAATATACCTGGAAGAACTCAAATCATTCTACAAAGAAGATACCTGCGCACACATTTTTATTGCAACACTATTCACAGTGGCAAAAACATGGAGCCAACTGTGCTGCCCATTGAAACTGAACTGGATAAAAAAAATGTACATATACCCGATGGAATATTACACAGCCATAAAGAAGGACAAAATTATGGACGTCACAGCAACTTGGATGGATTTGGGTCTATCATACTCGATGATCTGTCACAGAAACAAAGAACTGAGTGGCACATTTTCTCACTCATAAGTGGACCCTGAATACCTGTCATAATACTACAAAAAAGGGATTGACAGTAGCACAGCACTGTCAGGGGTGGAGGGGCACATAACATCAATAAAGGTGCCTGATCTTAGTCCAGGTGAAGTGAGGTCCAATGGAAGGCCCAAAACTTCACCTGTACCTAGACTACTTATTGCACAATTCTTACTTGAACCCCACAACTTTAAAATAAAATCAAACTAATTTTTTTTTAAGGGTGAAGGACATGATCAGGCACTTCTCAAAAAAAGACATACCAATAGCCAACACACATGAAAAAAATGCTCAACATCACTAATAGTCAGAGAAATGCAACAAAAAAACATAATGAGATATCATTCTCATACCAATCAGAATGGCTTATTACTAAAGTCAAAAACAACAGATGTTGATGAGGTTGCAGAGAAAAGGGAATACTCAGACACTATTGATGGGAATGTAAACTAGTTCAGCCTCCATGGCAAACAGATCTGAGGTTTCTCCAAGAACTGAAATCAGATTTTCCATTGGAATCAACAATCCCATTACTGGGTATATATTTAAAGGAGCATAAATTGTTCTACCAAAAAGGTACCTTCATTGTTTGTTTATCACAGGACTACTCAACAATGGCAAAAACATGGAACCAACTTAGGTATCCATTAATGGTAGATTAGATAAAGAAAATGCAGTACACAAGCCACACAGTCATAGAAAAGAATGAACTCTATCCTTTGAAATAATATGAACGCAGCTGAAGGCCATTATTCTAAGCAAATTAACACAAAACCGAAAACCAAATACTGCGTGTTTTTACTTATAAGTAGGAGCTAAACACTGGGTGCACATGAGCCTAGGATGAAAACAATAGACACTGGGGACTCCTAAAGGTGGAAGGTTGAAGGGGGAAAGAGTTGAAAAACTACCTATTGGGTACCATGCTAGCTATTTGAGTAATGGGCTTAATAAAAGCCCAAACCTCACTATCACATGATATAACTCATGTAACAAACTTACGTATGAACCTCCTGAATCTAAAAACAAACTCATGTAGCAAACTTACATATGAACCTCCTGAATCTAAAAACAAACAAAAAAAGGAACTGTTCTCACATGTATCACATGTTCTCACTTATAAGTGACCCTTGAACAATTATCATAATACTATAAGAAAAGGATTGGCAGTAGTGGGAAACTGCCATGGGGGTAGGATGGGATTGGCAGTAGTAGGAATCTGCCAGGGGAGGAAGAGGCATACTTCGTCAACAAGGGTACCTGCATAATGAACATTTGTATACCTAACCCTGAATTGTGCCCCACATCTTTAAAATAAAACATTTAAAAATAAAAATTTAAAAAAAAGAAATCCTCATCAAGAAAAAATAATTTTAAACCCCTACTTTATAGGCATCTGTTTCTTAAGGATCACATTCATAATTCCTTCTCTTTACTAGTAAAGAGAATTACATTTTAAAGTAAAAATAAAAATAACCTCAAACTATGTGGCTTGAGCAATAGGAAATTGTTGTTTTATAGTTTTGGGAGATAGAAGTCTGAAATCAGGATGATGGCAGTGCTGATTCTTTCTGAGGGCTGTGAGGGGAGGTCTTGTTCCAGTTCTTTCTTCTAACTCTGGTAGCCTCTGGCATTCCATGGCTTGTAGGTGGCTATCTTCTTCCTGTGTATTCACATTATCTTCCTTCTATGTATAGCTCCCTCTTTATCTAAATTTCCCCTTTTTATAAGGACAGCAGTCATATTGCATTAAGACCCATCCTAACCACCTCATTTTAACATGACTAGTTCTTTAAGTACCTTATTTCCAGATGGGGTCACATTTTGAGGTACTGGAAGTCAGACTTCAAGATTTCAATTTTGGAAGACAAAATTTAGTTGATAATAACCCATATCCGCTTGGCTTTCATTTTTCATGTTTTCTCTTTCCTATTTTAATTCATTTTATAAACTCAACAAGTGACTTTTTATAATTCCTTAGTGATATTAGTTAAGTGCCCAACTTCATAATTTTCTCATTGCCAGTGATACCAGCATATTGTTTGGACTGCCAGATCTTATCACAGAGAAGTTTTCTGTGAAAAGAGAAAAACAAACAAGAGAGAAGTTGGGAAAGATAGCAAGTAGTCATCTATCAAACATTCTCCAATAATAACTGTTCATTAACACATACAGAAAATTTGTGACTGAAAATACTGGAAAAGAAATTGTAATATTTTGATGATGATCAAATAATACTCTTGGAGAATGATATTATGTTGTTTCCTGTGCTATATTCCTATAAATAACAATGTAGATATATCAAAGAATAAAACAAAGACCTCTAGCGCCTAAAAAAATGTACTTACCAAGTAAGAGAACACCAGTAAAGATATTTACTGTGCTGTTTGTTGAGAGGAAAAGACTAAGGGATTCAGAATTAAGAAGAGGTTTCTATGGTGATTATGCTAATCAAACATTGAAAGCATGCCCTTAAATGTCACAGAATGAATTGGAAACGGTTGGCTAAACAATCTTCATTGTTTATTGGATGATATATAAAAAAAAAAGGATCTTCAGTTTAATCTAGTAAAGTGGTATATTGGGAAACTTAAAGTTTATAGTAATTTCTTAGTACAGCTGGTCAGGGTCAGTTGTAATAAGATGCAATATTCCATTTTGATATCACATGAGTAAATGTTGCTATAAATTGAAGATATTTATTTTTTCAAAGGAAACAAACCATCTAATTAGAAAAGCTCATTATATCTTTTTTATGTGTCATCTCTATTTTAAAGTCAATAATAAAAATCCTGCAATTTTTAGAATAAAGTTGAAAAATTACTTACAGATTCAAAGCTGCATTTGCAGGTTTTAAATTTCTAAATTATTTTGAGTAGAACTGATAGTTCTAGATATATATTCGAATATTCTAAATCATGACAAGCATTAAGAAATGTGATGAAAAACATTGGTTTCAATGTTTTTGACATTCTTGAAAAGATTTGCTACGTAGTAACTCAAAAGGAAGTCAACGTTATAAGCAGTGCAATTCGGTATCCCTGACTGCAGTAGATTAGAGTAACTTCCTGTGACTTGCTTAGTCAAAAGGGAGCTGGTGTAAAATGTGGATGTCCAGGAGTAAGAACATTCGTTTTAAAAAGAAGTTTAAGTTTTACAAGCTAAAAGGCTTGTAAAAATCTGCCTGGTATTATATTGGTGAGAAATAATCTCCATCAGGTGAAGTGGTAAAACATTCATAAACTAGTTGTGCATATTCAAAAATATCATTGTCAGCAATGATACACCCTTAAGTTCACATTATAGTATTTTTCATCCAATTAAGTATCTCTGTCTAGTTTTGTGTCGCACTAGCCAAGGATGAGCTCTCGTGGGGTATGATATCTTTTCCTGAGCTGACTTTGGAAGCTCAATGTCATCTCATTACTTAACTGAAGAAGTCATTTCATGCAAGCCTTAGCATAGTACTGCTATTTTAGGCTCTTAAAATAAAAAAATCACTGAAGATAGTTTCAAATTTTAGAAACAACACCATGAGCTTAGGCTTTCCCAGTCTTCATTTAGAAATAGAACATTCTAATATTTCATTCTCTTTTGTGTGATACCAAGATTATACCTATGAATATACAATGAATGGTAGACCCAAAATAACGATGGCCAAATCCACTTGCATTTTCTTTTGGTCTTGAATATTTCATGGAGGACACAGATGCAGTAGCATCTCCATACATTCTCAGAATTCTTAATGAATGAGAGTGGTGGGTGACCATGTTGTTCATGTGGCCGCTGTGAGAAGGGAAGCCACAACACAAAAGACATTCCAGTAGACTACTCTTTAATATACCATTCACAAAGCAAATCACTTTTAATTTTCTTTAAGCATATTACTATTTCATTACTGGTGGGAGAAGAGGCATATAGATTTGTTATGAGACATCAACATGAACTAAAGAAATGCCTGCAAGTTTGTTACAGTCAGAATATTTTTGAGAGCAGGACCAGTCTCTATGGAGGCACAGAAAGAGCCTGTCCCTTCTTCAGTACAGATGAGGTTAAAGGGATTCTTTGGTAAGATTTCAAATGTACAGTCTATGAGGGAAAAGAACATCATTCTGGTTACAAAAATATTGAGAAGTTTTATGAAGAAGTTGATGGGTGAAAGAAGAAGGTGATAAATATAGTGTCTTAAACTAGAATGTTAATATCAAGAGCTGCAGGGAACTCCTACAATCAACTAGAAATGAACAAAGGAAACAGGCAGTTGACAGGAAAAGAAACCCAAGATGCTCGTAAGAATTTGAAAGGATATTCAAAATCAGAATCAGAAAATGGCAAATAAAGACATCAGTGTGATATCCCATTATACCTGTTAAACTGGTGACAATTAGAAAGTTAGATATTCCCATTGTTCATAGGGGTGTGGAGATAAAATTTGTGAACTGCCAAGAAGAGGGATGACTGGTTTAGGTATTCTGGAAAGCAACCTGGCACCATCTGGTCTAATTTTACATACATACACACACACACACACACACACACACACACACACACACACACACACACCCCTGTCTATCAAACATTACAGAGCTCAATTTTCATAATATTTTTATGACCTAAGCTGAGGATAACGAAATGGCACCCCAGAAACACAGTCTGCAGCAAACTATTTTACTACTTCAACCTCAGCAGTCTTGGAAGCAACAGTTTTTATGTGTGAAAGAGTGTATTTGTGTGTGTGCACACACGTGCACATGCACACAAAGTATATGTGGATGAAGATAGGGTGGAAATTCTGTAATACCTGAGGTCTTTAAAAATATGCTTTTATATATTTTCAGAGACAAGCATGCCTTCTGCAATGAAAACACCACTGTCCACCTTTTGAGCTTACATACAAAGTTTCACTTTATTGCCACCTGGCCCCAAAAGGCATTTGACTTCATCCTCCTGTTACAATGGCCTGCTCAGCATATTCTCCCAGACAACTTGAACACATTAAAAAATGTGAGGGGAGGTCATTGTGTAGGCACTATCCTGAATTCAGAGGACAAAATTACGGCTGTTACTCTATGTTGTGATCAAACTTAAGAGAAAGACACAATCCCATCTTGAAAGAACTCTAATTCTACACATTACACATTGTAAAAGCAAGCATATGCAAAATGGCTTTTCACCATATTTTGCTTACTTGAAGAGCAAGCAGATGAAACAGAAGAGGAAAAGGACAGAACCTAAGAGTTCTCTCTTTTTTGCTTCACTTTGAGCCATTTACAAAATGACACATCACAAGAAGATGGGAGCCAATTTTCTAATTTGGATCCTTCCGTCAGCTATCCATACACAATACTTGGAAAGCCAACAGCCCCTTCTTGCCAGCTTTAAGGGATTTAGTCTGCTAATGAAGGCTTTCCAAATGGACAGATGTACCAATACTGTTTCATGGGCCAGATCCTAAAACCAAAACTGTCTACAAAATTCAAGAGCAATGAAATTGTGTTGCAAAGGCTGACTGAGGTGGGAGGGAGCATATGCAGCCATGCAAGATTACTGCACATGGATACCATTCAGTGTGTTTCTCTGCAAATGCAGAAGCATCTACTTTGTCAGCAGAGACCATATAGAACTATACTTCGTGTTTTTCATTACCTTATTTCTGTTTAGTAATAGATTCTCACCTAAACAGTATAGTATTAAGTGTTAGACAAATTTACTTAAGAAGAATTAAATTCAGCATTATCATATTCCTACTAGTATCCAGTTCTTAAATTTACCATTCGAAGGGATAGGAGAAATTAAAAAAGGATTCGTGGTAAAGCAATCAGTACTTCAGAATTATAGTTAGAAGAGAGTTTTCAAAATCCTATATTTAAGTAGATAAATGCTAATCTTCAAAACACATTATTGCCTTTATTTTATTTACATATTTTTTATTTTTATTTTTTTAGTTGAAGTCTCACTCTGTTGCCCAGACTGAAGTGCAGTGGCCACTCCCGGCCACTGCAGCCTCGACCTGCTGGGCTCTGGCGATCCTTCCGCCTCAGCCTTCCGAGTAGCCGGAATTACAGGCATGCGCTACCACACCCGGCTGATTTTTTGATTTATTGTAGAGATGAGGTTTCACTGCCCAGGCGGGTCTCGAACCCGCAGGCTCAGGCAATCCACTCACCTCAGCCTCCCAAAGGCGCGGAATTACAGGCTGAGCCACCGAGTCCGGCTTACTGCCTTTAAAACTACCTTTTTTGTTAAATTGTTTTTGTCTGCCCATTCAACTAACCTTTGTTAAGTGCCCACTGTGTACCAGGCACTATACTATTTATGTGTGCATGTTTGTATGTGTATAATTACATTTAATGTTACAAAAACCCATAAGGGTTTTTTGATATCTCTTATGAAAAATTATTTATACTCAAGAATCTTTTTCACTATCTCATTATTTTTTACTCATAGTCAAAATTTATCTAGAACAAACCATATCTAGGTATACATACAGAAAAAATCAAAGTTCACAGACATACACACAAAATGTATAACAGTGCTCATAACAGCATTATTTATAATGAGACCATTCAGAAGTCACTCAAATGTTGGTTAATATTAAAATAAATTTTAGTCCATCAAACAGAATACTATAAAACAAAGAAAATGAGAAGACCACAAGTACATGCAACACTACAAACAAGTGTCTTAGTCTGTTTGGGCTGCTAGAACAAAATACCATAAAATGAGTAGCTTATAAACAATTATTCTTCATACTTCTGGAGACTGCGAAATCTAAGATTAAAATGCCAATAGATTCGGTGTTCGGTGAGGTCCTGCTTTCTGGTTCATAGATGGCAACTCCAGTTGTGGCCTCACATGGCGGAATGTGCTAGAGATTTATTTCAGGTCTCTTTTATAAGGGCATTAAGTCTTCTTTTGAGCTCTGCTCTTATGACTTCTTCATCTCCTAAAGGCCCCGCCTTCTAATCTCATCAACTTGGGTGGTGGGGTTTCAACACAGAAATTTGTGTAGGACACAAACATTCAGACCTAGTAGTAAACCTCACATAGATAATGTTGTGTGAAAGAGAGCAAACACAAAATGTATGTGCTATGTGATTCCATTTATACAAAATTTAAATACAGGTAAAACTAACCAAGGCAGATAGAAGTTAGGATAACGTTTTTTCTTGTATGCATTCCTAGCATCCAGAAGGAGTAAAAATAAGGGACCTGGGATGATGGTAATGCCCTGATTTTTTTTTTTATCTGGGTACTGGTTATATGAGTGCTTGGCTTTGTGAAAATCAGAGTTGTACCTTTTTCTGTGCTTGTTATACTTCAATAAAAAGATTGAAGTATTTGTGTTCAAATACTTCAATCAGAGTTGTACCTTTTTCTATGCTTGTTATACTTCAATAAAAAGATTATGTACATAAAAAGTAACTATATATGTGTGTGTGCATGTATATAATTAGTGGTGATAAGTATTTGCTGTATAATATCCAGTTCAAAACTAAAAATTTTACACTGTGAATACAACTTGGTAACTATATTACTGTATACTGGCAGAGAACACAGAAAGTGATAAGAATATATTAAAGTGTTGGAGTTAATAGTAGAGTATTTCTGATTAATTCTGACAAGGAAAGAGGAAGAGAATTGAGAAGAATTTATGGTGTAGACCCTTGAAAGAAGTAAATTGTAAATCTATTTAAATTGTAGCAAACCTTCTAAACACCTTTTGTGTAAGAAAGAGGCACTCACTGTTACAGCACTGTAAGGACTTACTGGATCTTGCACTGGGGCCTTTGGTCTTCATTTAAAATGAAAAAAATCTATGACTTTATTTAGGGAAAAAAAGAAGAGGCAAATGTTTTGAATCAAAATTCAGAGAAAACATCACAATAGTAGGATCAAAGAAGAAATGATGCCTCTGTGAATAATTGGGTAAAAGTTTGACTTTAAGAATTATGGTTTTTGTTTTAGTGGCTTAATATTTTCTAATTAAATACTAATCAGTGAAGAAAATAGTAGCAGTATTTATTAAATGCCCTTGATGTTGGTATAACATCATACACATAATTACTTACAGAAAGTTAAAAGCAATATGCTGTGCATAAGTTTTCTCTACCTGGTTTGTTCACCACAAACCCCTCCAAAACTCAAGGAGTCTGGTGGCTGGGACAAGTATGTCCTGAAAAGGCTTAATTGCTCTACAAGCTTATTTTGTTTATAACTGTGCAATTACTCTTCTATCATCAATGCTATTTCCAGATCATATAGTATATTAGGGCTGCTCCCTGCCTGGGTTATTCAGATGACAGTGATGTCTTAGGACCAAGAGCTGGGTCAGCGACTTCTTTTCTGGTACTGAGCATAAAAATAAAATGGCCACATGCATGCTCACATGTACACACAATAGAACAGTTTTTATTATTAAGAAAATGGGACTTTCACAGGAGAAGTGAATCTATAATCAGATTTTTGAAGGTTTGGTCCTTTAACTTTTCCAAAGAGAGATGCATCAGGCCATTTCAATCTCTAAGCTGAAAATAAAAAGTGATGTGCTTTTAAGTACCAGATATGAGGACACGATGCAGTAATCTAAACACGGTAGCAATTTGGTATCAAATCAGTAACACGTAGAAAGAGCATGTAAAGTCTACATTTTCCAATAAAAGAGGTAGGCCAGGGAGAAAATCTTATTTGTCATCCCTTCTTTGTTTTCTGTCTTTTGTTACAATACATTTTCAAAGAAGGGACAGGCTGAGAGACTGAAATTGACAAGGACCTCACCCTCAATACAGGGACCTGTTGATCCATATGACATTCCACTTACCCTACCCAGTTCATTCCCTTTCCCTTTCTCTTCTCCTTCCCTTTCCCTTTTCCCTCTTCTTCATTTTCCCCTCCTCCTCCTTCTCCTCCCTCTTACTCCTCCTCCTCCTTCTCTTTCTCTCTCTTTCTCTTTCCCTGAAATGCTATACATACTAACCATATAGGGTTACCACCACCCTAGAATCATATTTGCAGATATGCAAGCCTTGAATATCAATAATAAACTAATGTTAGAGATTATGTTTTTGCATAGTAGAGTACTATAGTTAAAAAGAATATATTATATATTTCAAAATAGCTAGAGGAGAGAATTTTGAATGTTTTTACTACAAAGAAATGTTAGTGTGAAGGTGATGAACTTGCTAATTATTCTGATTTGATTGCTACACACTGCATACATGTATCAAAACATAACATTGGACCCTATATATATATGTACAATTATAACGTGTCAATTAAAATGTTTTTAAATAAAGATGACAAGAACATATCTTATAATTTAAAAAGATTATCTGATTGGGCTACTTGGTTTTTGTGTCTTGGGTTTTGGAAGATGTCTTCTTGGGAGCACAATAATCTCTAAGACCATGAACTTTTCATGTTTTTAAACATTAGTCAAGGAACACCACCTTAAAACACCCTTCCAATTCCTGAAGAAAGTGAGAGAGTAAAGACACGGTTTTCCTTGTTCATTTTGTGTTGCTGTAACAAAATTCCACAGACTAATTTATAATGAACAGAAACTTATTGACTCACAGTTCTGGAGGGAGGGAAGTTTAACATTAAGAAACTGACAAGCCGTGCTCGGTGGCTCAGCCTGTAATCCCGCGCCTTTGGGAGGCTGAGGTGAGTGGATTGCCTGAGCCCGCGGGTTCAAGACCCGCCCGGGCAGCGAGACCTCATCTCTACTATAAATCAAAAAATCAACCGGGCGTGGTAGCGCATGCCTGTAATTTCGGCTACTCGGAAGGCTGAGGCGGAAGAATTGCCAGAGCCCAGCAGGTTGAGGCTGCGGTGGCCGGGAGTGGCCACTGCACTTCAGTCTGGGCGACAGAGACTCCAACTCAAAAAAGACAAAAAACACAAAACAAAACAAAAACCTGACAACGTGTGAGGGTCTTCTTGATGTATTATAACATAACAGAAGACATCACATGAGCAAGAGCATTAGATAGACAGAGTGCAGCCAAACTTCTGTTATAAGAAATTCACTCCCTTGATAACAACTCACTCTGTGATAATGGCATCAATCCATTCATGAGAGCAAAGCTCTCATGGCCCAATCACCTCTTATAGATTCTAACCACTTAACATTTTTACAATAGTGATTACATCTCCATCACATACTTTTAGTAGGACACATTTAAACCATGATAAGATCCTGTGAAATGCTTTTGTGTATGTCCTAGGAAGTGTGGCAGTAATGGGCATGACTGCCATCCTGCGTATAATGACAGTAAGAAGAATATTGAGAACAAACATCACACTGAAATGGCAGCATGTTACTGTACCCTCTAAAAATTTCAGTTGCTCTTAGGATGAATTCTAAACTATTGGCAACTCCTGATGTGATATGGAATCTTGCATGCCTCTCTAACTCTTCTTGTGCCTGTCTTTACCATTCACGATGGTTCTCTCTTCTGTCCTCTTTTATATGCCTTAAACACCCCAAGATCTTTCCTACCTTAAGGGCTTTGCCTTGACTGTCTTTTATCTCCCTCCACCACTTTTTCTTCACATGCTTGTCTTCTGATCCTTCAAGTTTCATTTGAAAGGTAACTTTAGATAGATTTCCATAGGCCACCCTATCCATAATAGTTTCTTTCAACGTTACTCTTTTTATTGTATAAGCCTCCTTATTAATATTTATTTAGCATAAAACGGTATTGCTTTTTGTACAATGTGTTTATTTTTGGTTTCCTTATACTGGACTATAAGCTCCACAACTGTATAAAAATTTTCTGTTTGTTCACCACTTTTTCCTCATCACTGAAGAGTGCTTGCCCAGTAGGCAAAAAATAAAAATATATAAAATGAGCAAGTGATTTTAAAATATCAATTAAAATAGCCTTACTTCAAAATGCAAAATTAAAGCTAACATATTTTGAAATAGCAGCAACAAAATGTTCACTGGCTAAAAATGACAGATTAGAAACAGGTCATTGCTCCTGAACTTTCTGTGTGATCTAGATCTATGGAGGAATCAATACCAAGAGGGAGCCTTTGTGACCCATATTTTAATATACTCCTTCAAGGTCCACACTGACATGTGCTAGCAAAAGAGAGGAGAGGGCATAATCTCACTTTCACATGAGGACGCAAATAGGAATTTAGTTAAATGGTATAGCTTCTGTGAAAAATAGTTTGGCAGTTCCTCAAGAAGCTAAACATAGAATTATCAGATGACTCAACAATTTCACTTCTAAGTATGTGTCCAAATGAATTGAAAACAGGCACTTAAACAAAAAAGTGTATGCCAATGTTCACAGCATCAGTATTCACAATAGCCAAAAGGTAGAAACAAACTAAGTGTTCTTCAACAGATGAATGAATAACAAAATGTGATATATATATAATGGAATATTACCCATAAAAGAAATGAAGTTCTGACATATGCTCCAACATGGATGAACCTTAAGAATATTACAGTAAGTGAAAGCCAGACATAAAAGGACAAATACTATATTATTCTATTTATGTAAAATGGCCAAATAGAAAAAGTAATCAAAATAAAAAGAAGAGGTTACCAGGAACTGAGGAAATTTTTCTTAATGATTATAGAGCCTCAATATATGGATGAAGAAAAACTCTTTGTTCCAAGCCATGAACTGTAAGAAATACTATGAACACATGTTGATAAATGGTGCATTACGTGTACCCAAATAGACAAAAATATTCTTTTTTTTTTTTTTTGGTGAGTTGGAGTCTAACTCTGTCACCCAGACTGGGGTGCAGTGGCCGCTCCCAGCCACTGCAGCCTTGACCTACTGGGCTATGGCGATCCTTCCGCCTCAGCCTTCCAAGTAGCTGTAACTATAGGTATGTGCTACCACGCCCGGCTAATGTTTTATTTATTGTAGAGATGAGGTCTTGCCAAGTTGCCCAGGGGGGTCTGAAACCCGCGGGCTCAGGCAATCCACTCACCTCGGCCTCCCAAAGTGCTGGGATTACAGCACCACCGAGTCTGGCAGACAAAAATATTCTTAAAACTCAACAATAAGAAAACAACCCAGGTCATGCACAGTGACTCACCACGATAATCCTAGCACTTTGGGAGGCCGAGGTGAGAGGACTGCCTGAGGTCATGAGTTCAAACCCAGCCTGGGCAATTTGGCGAACCTCATCTCTACAATATATCAAAAAATTAGCTGGGCAAGGTGGCATGTGCCTGTAGTTCTAGCTACTTGGAAGGCCAAGGTAGAAGGATCACCTGAGTCCAGCAGGTCGAGGTTGCAGTGGTCATGAGCAGCCTGCCACCACACTCCAGATTGGGGTACAGAGTGAGACTCTGACTCAAAAAAAGAGAAAAAAGAAAAGACAAGAAAAGAAAACAACCCAATTATAAAATGAGTGAAATACATAAACAGAAACCTTACCAAAGAAGATATACAAATGGAAAATAAGCATAGAAAAATATGCTTATCATTATGCCATTAGAAAATTGCAAACTAAAACAATCACACACCTTTTAGGATGATTAAAATCCAAAACACTGACAACACCAAATGCTGGCAAGAATGTGAGCCAACAGGAACTCTCATTCATTGATTACGGGATTATGAGATCATTATATGATCTTTCTGTTAATGTGTGTCACATTTATTGATTTGAGTATGTTGAACCATCCTTGCATCCCAGAGATAAGTCTCACTTGATCACTGTGTATGATTCTTTTACTGTGCTTTTGAATTTAGTTGCTAGTATTTATTGAAACATTTAGCATATATATTCAGTAAGAATATTGGTCTGCAATTTTCTTCTAGTGCTTTTGTCTGGCTTTGGTATCTAGGGAATGTCCTATAAAATGAGTTTGGAATATTCTTTCCAATTCACTTTTGGAAGTGTTTTAAAGCAATTAGTATTACTTCTTAAATTTGTAAATAATCTTGATAAAATCCATCAGTGAAGCCATCAGGTCCTGGAATATCATTTGATAGAAGATTTTTTCTTATTGTTTCTCCTTACTCATTACTGGTCTAATTCTATTTCTTATTATTCAACTTTGATATGTTGTATGTTTCTTGCAATTTATTTTTTCTTCTAAGATGTGCAATTTGTTGGTGTATAATTTTTCATAGTAGTCTCTTATCCTTCAAATTTCTGTAATAACAGCTTTAATGTGTCCTTTTTCATTTCTTCTTTAAAAATCTTATTCGCTTTACTCTATTCAATGAATCAACATGACCCTGGTGACACAATAGTGTTACTGACACACAGCACTCAAAAGTGGGATTTCCATTCACTCCACAGGGACAAGTCAGGAGAGTAGGACTTCCTTAGTGGGAGCAAAGAAGTCTGAAAGCTGCTCACCTCACAGTGGTGTCATGGAACCTCATCTCTTATTGTGATGGCTTCAACTTTTCCTGCCATTCAGGATTCCTGCCCAGTTCTTTCAATTTTCCATCTGACCTCCATATCCACAGCAGTTCCACAATCAATAAAATAAATAGGCAAACTAAAAAGTGGGAGTAAATAGCTACAAATCATATATCTGATATGGGATTACTATACAAAATACATGTCAATAGGAAAGCAAATAACCTCATCAAAAATGGGCAAAAGACAAATAGTTATCTGAAAAAGACAGACAAATGACCAACAGGTATCCTTAAAAGTACTCAACATTATTAATAAATCAGGGAAATGCAATTCAAAACTGCAATCAACTATTACTTCATACCTGTTAAGATAGCTATTACCAAAAAGTCACTACCATTAGATCCAGAAAATCTACTATTGGGTATATATCAAAAAGAAATGAAATCAGTATCTTGAAGTAATATCCACACTCCCATGTTCATTGCAGCATTATTTACAATAGCCAAGATATGAAAACATTCTAAGAGCTATAGACAAAAGAATGGATAAAGAATATTGTGTGTGTGTATGTCATATACATGCTTACACATAATAGAATATTGTTCTGCCTTAAAAAAGAAAGACATTTTTCCATTTGGGAAAACAGGGATAAAGCTGGAGGACCTTATAAGAAGTTAAATAAGCCAGACACAAAACGATGACAAATATTGCATGATCTCACATTATAAGTAGAATCTAAAAATGTCAAACTCATAGAAACAAAAAGTAGTGATTTTTTTTATTGTTTCTGAGGGGTGGAGGAAATTGTGAGCTGTTGATCAAAGGATACAAACTTCCAGTTAAAGGATTAATAATTTCTGGAAATCTAATGTACAGCATAATGACTATCATGAATAATAATATATTGTATACTTGAAATTTGCCAACAGAATAGAGCTTAAGTATTCTCACTACTATATGAAAAAGGAAACTATGTGAAGTGATAGATATCTTATTGAGCTTGATTGTGATCATAATTTCCCAATATATACATTGATTAAAGCATTAGGGTGTACATCTTACATATATAAAATTTTTATTTGTCAGTTATACCTCAACAAAGCTGGACAAAATTGCAATAAAAATATTACTTAGAAAACCACAAAAAGATATGAAGGAAGCTTGAATGCATTTTGTTTTGTGATATAAGCCTATTTTAAAAGGCCACATACTATGGTTCCAAATGTGGTAGATGACATTCTGAAAAGGACAAAACTATGGAAACAGCAAAAAAATACCAATGGTTCTCAGGGGAAAGAAGTAAAGTGAAACACAAGGGATTTTCAGGGCAGTAAACCCACCCTTTGTGATACTATAATGATGAATACAAATCACTACTAACTTGTCAAAATTCATAGAACATGCAATACCAAAGAATAAAATCTAAAAGCTCATGTAAATTATGAACTTTGAGCAATAACAATGTGTGAACATTGGTTCATCGATGGAGCAAATGTACCACTCTGGGGCAGGTTGCTAATGAGAAAGGTTGTGTTTGTGGGGTGAATAGAATATATATGGAAACTCTGCACTTCCCATTCAATTTTGAGGTAAATCTAAAATTGTTCTAAAAAATAAAATCCTATTATAAGTTGTCTAAAAAGACCCAAATTTGGAAATAATAGTCACTGTTGTGCAACACTGTAAATGTAATTAACACCATTGAATTAAAATGTCTGCAGTGGCAAATACAGCACCATAGTATAGGTTTATAGCAACCATAGCTCTGGAAGTCAGCACTTGGGAAAGGAAATGAGCATCTCATGTTGTCTGAAGTTTTATATTGATTTAGTGCCCAGCAATCTTGGCACCCTTGAATCTTCTTTTTTTTTATAATCAATATTTTTTATTATGATGTTGAGGGGTACAGTTAAGGGTTAGGTATACAAATACGTTTCATTCAGGCACCCTATTGATAAGAGGTGCTTCCCCATCCCCAGACAGATATTTGCTACCATTAATCCCATCTCCCTCCTGCCCCCCATAGTTTTCCACTACTGTCAGTCATTTTCTTATAATATTAGGTTGGATGTTCAAGGTCCATTATATGAGTGAGAACATGTGACACTCGGACCTTTGTTTTTGTGAGAGATCACTCAGTATTATAGACTCTAGTTCCATCCAGGTTGCTATGAAATTCATGATTTTGTTCTTTTTTATGGCTGTGTAGTATTCCATCATGTATATATACCACATTTTTTTAATCCTCTTTTCATGGGGAGCATAGTTGCTTCCAGGTTCTTGCTATTGTGAGCGATGCTGTGATAAACATACATGTGCAGGTATCTTTTTTATAGAGTGATTTGAGTTCTTCCGGATATATTCCCAATAGGGGGATTGTGGGGTCATATGGGAGGTTGATATTTAAAGCTTTTAGGAATCGCCATACTGCTTTCCACAGAGGTTGCACTAGTTTACACTTCCACCAACAGTGTAGAAGTGTTCCCTTTTCTCCACACCCTCTCCAGCAGCTGTTATATTTTGAGTTGTTGATAATTGCCATTCTGACTAGAGTTAGGTGGCATCTCAGTGTGGTTTTGATTTGCATCTCCCTGATGATTAGTGAGGTTGAACATTTCTTCATATGTCTGTTGGCTGCTCGGATGTCTTCCTTTGTGAACTGTCTGTTCATATCTTTTGCCCATTTTATAATGGGATTGTTTGTTTCTTTCTTTTCAGCACTTTGAGTTCCTTGTAGATCAAAGATGTTAAGCCTTTGTCTGACCTGGTGTTTGCAAATACTTTTTCCCAGTCTGTAGGCTGTCTCCCTGCTCTCTTGATGGTTTCTTTGGCTTTGCAGAAGCTTGTCAGTTTAATAAGATCCCACTTGTCTATCCTCTCTCTTATGCTTGTGGGTTTTGGGTTTTGTTCAGGAATTGGAGGCCAGTTCTGTTTTTCATGAGGGTATGTCCTTCATTTTCTAAGGTTCTTATGGTTTGAGGTTTTACATTTAGGTCTCTGATCCATATGGAGTTAACCTTTGTGCGTGGGGATAGATAAGGGTCCTGTTTCAATTTTCTGCATGTGGTAAGCCAGTTTTCCCAGCACCATTTACGGAATAGGTTCTCCTCTCCCCAGTGGTGGTGGTGGAGGCTTTGTCGAAGATGAGTTGGTTGAGAAATTGAGGTTTTGCTTCTGGAATCTCAATTCTATTCCATTGATCTATATGCCTATTCCTATACCAATACCAAGCTGTTTTGATGATTGTAGCTTTATAGTAAAGTTGGCAGTCTGGTAATGTGATACCACCTGCTTTGTTTTTTTTTTGCTGAGAATTGTTCTGACTATTCTTGGATGTTTGTGTTTCCATATGAATTCCTGTGTTGTTTTTTCTAGGACTGAGAAGAACGTTGCTGGTAATTTGATGGGTATTGCATTGAATTTGTAGATTGCCTTAGGTAACATGGACATCTTCACAATGTTGATTCTTCCAATCCATGAGCATGGGATATTTTTCCACTTGTTTGTGTCATCTTTGATTTCTTTGAGCAGTATTTTGTAGTTTTCATTGTAAAGGTCTTTCGCATCTCTGGTTAGGAAGATGCCAAGGTATTTCATTTTTTGTGTGTCTATTGTGAATGGAATTGTGGTTTTTATTTGGGTTTCTGTTTGTTTATTATTGGTGTAAAGAAATGTGATTATCTTTTGCACATTTATTTTGTATCCTGAGACTTTGCCAAAGGCCTAAATCAGTGTAAGGAGGTTTTTGACAGATTCTCTTGGGTTTTCAAGGTACACAATCATATCATCTGTAAAGAGAAATAATTTGACTTCCTCTTTTCCTCTTTGGATATCCCTGATTGCCTTCTCTGCTCTGATTGCTCGAGCCAGGACTTCCAATACTATGTTGAACAGGAGGGGTGAGAGTGGGCATCCTTCTTTTGTTCCAGTTTTCAGGGGAAATGGTTCCAATTTTTGTCTGTTTAGGAGTATGCTGGCTGTGGGTTTCTCATATATGGCTTTTACTATTTTGAGGTATGTTCCATGTAGGCCTAGATGTTCAAGGGATTTTATTAAGAAGGGGTGCTGGATTTTATCAAAAGCTTTTTCTGCATCTAATGATATAATCATGTGGTTTTTGTTTTGACATCTCTTGATGTATTTAATTACATTTATGGTTTTACGAATGTTGAACCAGCCTTGCATCCCAGGGATGAAGACTACTTGGTCATGATGGATGATTTTTGAGATGTGTTGTTAAATCCAGTTTGCTAGGATCTTGTTGAGAATTTTAGCATCTATGTTCATCAACGGTATTGGCCTGTAGTTCTCTTTCTTTGTTGGGTCTTTACCTGGCTTGGCTGTCAATGTGATATTAGCTTCATAAAATGATTTGGGGAGAGTTCCATTTTTCTCAATCACCTGGAGTACTTTCAGTAGGATTGGTATAAGCTCCTCCTTAAATGTCTTGTAGAATTCTACTGGAAAACCATCTGGTCAAGGGCTTTTTTTTGTAGGTAGTTTTCTTATTACATAGTCAATTTCCTTGATTGTTATTGGTCTATTTAGGGTCTCAATTTCTTCTAGTTTCAACTTAGACAGGTTGTGTGATGTCAGAAAGTCCTCCGTTTCCCTAAGGCTTTCAAGTTTGTTTCCATACACATGTACATAGTAGTCTCTAATGATCTGTTGTATTTCTTCAAGGTCTAATGTGTTTCATCTTTTGTGTGTCTGATTGTGTTTATTTGGGCTTTTTCTTTCTTTTTCTTGGTCTGTCTAGCTAGGGGACCATCAATCTTGTTAATCCTTTCAAAAACCAGCTTTTTGTTTCATTGATTTTTTTTGTATTATCTTTTTGTCTTCTATGTGCTGGATTTGGGCTTTTATTTGGTGATCTGGATTCTTCTGCTGAAATTAGGGTTTTTGTGGTCTTGCTTTTCCAGCTTCCTTAGGTGGCTTGTTAGGCTGCTACTTTGTGTTCCTTCCATTTTCTTCATGCGTGTTTGTAGGGATATAAATTCCTCTCTTACTACAGCTTTTAAGGCATCCCAGAGATTTTGGTAAGATGTTTCTTCATTTTCATTAGTTTCCAGGTATCTTTTGATCCCTGTTTTGATTTCATCATTGACTCAGGAGTTGTTTAGCATAATGCTGTTTAGTGTCCATGTCTTTGTGGGTTTTGGGGGGATTTTATTGGTGTCAATGTTTATTTTTATTCCACTGTGGTCCGAGAAGGTGCATGGTAGAATTTTGGTCCTTTTAAATTTGCTTATGCTTGATTTTGGCCAATTATGTGGTTGATCTTAGAATATGTTCCATGCGCTGATGAGTAGAATGTGTATTCTGT
>NW_007260534.1:158792-182483 GCF_000164805.1 Carlito syrichta | reverse complement strand
TATATGTTTAAGATGGATATTTCTTGTTGATGAATTGAACCTTTTTATCATTTTGTAGTGGCCTTCTGTATCTTTTTAAAATTTTTGATAGCTTAAAGGGTATTTTGTCTGAAATTAAGATCGTGACTCCTCCTTTCATTTGTGTTTCGTTCACCTGAAAGTTTGTTTCCCATCCTCTTACCCTGAGTCAGTGAATGTCCTTTCTAGTGAGGTGAGTCTCTTGAAGGCAATAAATTGTTGCCTGGTGATATTTTATCCATTTTGCCATTCTATGTCTTTTCAGTGGTGCATTTAGTCCATTCACATTTAGGCTAATTATTGAAATGTGAGAGTTGATCCCTGTCATAAGGTTCTTACAGAGTTGTTGTTCCTGTGTTTCTTGTATTTCTTTTGGTTTTGGAGTTGGTTCATGTGTGTTTTTTTTTTGAGTTGGAGTCTCACTCAGTCACCCAGACTGGAGTGCAGAGGCTGCTCCTGGCCACTGCAGCCTCGACCTGCTGGGCTCCAGTGATCCTTCCGCCTTAGCCTTCCAAGTAGCCAGAATTACAGGCATGTGCTACCATGCCAGGCTGATTTTTTGATTTATTGTAGAGATGAGGTCTCGCTGCCCAGGCAGGTCTCGAACTTGTGGGCTCAGGCAATCCACTCACCTCAGCCTCCCAAAGGCACAGGATTACAGGCTGAGCCACCGAGCCTGGCTCATGTGTATTTTTAATCTTTTGCCTGTACTCTTGTGAAGAACGTTGTTGCTCTTTTTTCCTTTTCTTCTGTGTTCAGTACTTTCTTAAGTGTTTCTTGTATAGGTGATCTGGAGGCAGCATAGGTTCTTAAGGATTGGATATCTGGGAAAGATTTCAATTCTCCCTCACTGATGAAGCTTAGATTGGTTGGGTAGGTTATCCTTGGTTGAAATTGTTTATCTTTTAGAACTTTGAAGATAGAGCTGCAAGTACTCCTAGCCTGTAGTGTTTTTGTAGATAAATCTGCTGCTATTGTAACTGGTCTTCCCTGGTAGGTAGTCTAAACTTTTTCTCTTACAGCCTTTAGTATATTGTATTTTATAGCTACTTTGTTTAGGCAAATTATTATGTGTCTGGGAGTTGGTCTTCTCATTTGTTCTCTTGCAGGGGTTCTCTGAATCTCTTGTGTTTGAACTTTTGCATCACTGATTAGATGAGGGAAGTTTTCTTGAATGATTTCATGAGATGTTTGTTCCAGTGTGGCCTCTGACTCTCTCTCTGACTTAGGAAGGCCAATTACTCTTAGATTTGTTCTCTTGAAGCAATCATCTCTTGAAGGTTTTGTTCTGTATTTTTAAGATTTTTGAATGTTTTTGACAGTTTTGGGTAGTTCTGTACTGTGTTGTTGAAGCTCTGAGATTCTTTCTTCTGCTTAGCTAATTCTGCTTTCCATGCTTATTAGTTTGTTATTTATTTCCTTCACACATAAAAATCAACTCTAAATAAACCAACAACATACATGTAAAACCTCAAACTGTAAGTATCTTAGAAAATGCAAGAGACACCCTTATTAAATTGGAACAGTAACCAAATCCTAATCGAAACCCTAAATGCCCATGCTGTAAGAGATAAGACAGACAAGTGAGACCTCATCAAACTGAAAAGCTTCTGCAAAATAAAAGAAACCATCAAGAAAGTGGACAGACAGCACACAGAATGAGACAAAATATTTGCCAACTGTATATCTGACAAAAGCCTAACATCAAGGACCTACAAGGAACTCAAATGTGCCAAAAGAAAAAATGTCAACAGCCTTATTAAATAGTGGTCAAAAGATATGAATAGACACTTCTCAAAAGAAGACATAAGAGCAGTCTATAGATACGTGAAAAACTGCTCATCCTGCTAATCACCAAAGAAATGCAAATTAAAACTACACTGAGATACCACCTAACTCCAGTCAGGATGGCCATCACCTATAACTCAAAAAACAGGTGCTGGAGATGATGCAGGGGAAAGAGAACATGTCTACACTGTTGGTGGAAGTGTAAACTAGTACAGCCTCTGTTGAAAAGTGTGTTGATTCCTAAAAAATCTAAAAATCAACCTTCTATATGACCCAGCAATTGCTCTTTTGGGAATATACCAGGAGGATCTCACATCACTCTATGAAAAACATACCTCCACACACATTTATTGCAGTATTATTCACAATAGCAAAAACATGGACCCAACTGGGCTGCTAATAGAAAGCGGACCAGTTAAAAAAAGTGATACATATACACAATGGAATATTATGCAGCCATAAAGAAGGACAAAATTATGAATTTTGCAGCATCTTGGATGGATTTAGAGTCTATATTACTCAGTGATCTATCACAGAAACAAATAACTGAGTACCACTTGTTTTCACTCATAAGCATATCCTGAACAATTATTATAATACTATATGCAAGGGATTGGTACCTGATGTCAAACCAGGCAAAGTGCAGACCAAACTGAGACCTAAACTTTACTTGTATAATGCCTATTTGTATATCAAATCCTAAATTGTATCCCACATCATTATTTAAAAAATTCACTTAACTAGAAGCAATAAGTTCCAGAACCTATTGAACAACCTGATGACTATAGTTAATAGCAACTTATTGTATTCTTGAAAATTGCAATGAGGGTAGATTTTAAGTGTTTTTACCACAAGAAATTAAATGATAAGTATGTGAAGTAATTCATTAGCCAACTTACCTGTTCCTTTTTGAAAGTATATTTCAAAATGTATGGATACATATATATAATTTTCATTTGTCAATTAAAATTAATTTTAACAGGTAGGGAGATGAGGTTATAGATGTGTTAATTAGCTCTATTTATTCTTCCTGCAATGTACACATATATTAAAACATCACATTGGACCATATAAATTGTACAATTATTATTTGTACAAATAATACATTTTAATTTTATATTTAATTTAAAAAAACTAAAAAAATTCAAGTGCCTGGGAAAATAATCTAAGAGATCCTAGTTAGAAAAATTTTAGAACACCTGTCTCTAGGAAAGTTGCCACTTTCATGGATCATTAAGTGTATGTGCATGGCTAGAGACTCACATTAATTAGTATGCACAGTAAAAATCAATTTTGTATTAAATTATATCATTGCCTCTAATAATACAACTTCTGGTAAACTTTAACTCCTTCCTTAAGATGTTAAATTTTCATGGAGAAATTTCTCCTGTGTAGTTAACTTTTCTTTGTTTTTAGGTTTACTGCATTTATTATATTTTTCTGTTTTCCTTAAAGGTACCTTTAAGAAAAAGTATTTATCTTATTTATTTACCTTTTGTACCGCCTGCATTTGGCAAAGTGCTTGATGTGGGACAAGGTCAAAACTATTTATTAAGTGAATGAATAAATGAGTGAATTAAATACACTTATCGAGGCATTAAAACTTTTTTTTAATTTAAAAGATGTGGGGTACAATTCAGGGTTAGTTATACAAATGTTCATTATGCAGGTACCCTTGATGAGGTGTGCCTCTCCCTCCTTAGAGGCATATTTTTAACCAATCATGATTCACAATCAGATAAAAAGAAGCAGGAAAAATATATGAGTTTGTTTAAATGTCTATGGTTCAGTAAAAAATTCCTTCTGATCGTGTTTGTGCCTAAATAGTATTTTTCAGTACTGATTATTTCATATCTTATTAGATTATTAAGCTCAACGACCAACTGCTTGAGGATAAGAATCATCTTTGGATCTTCTTTGTCTGACACTGTGCTTCAGTTTATAAAAGGTCTTAAATTCTGTAGTCGAATTCTGCAAAAGTCCCGTTGGAAGACGTTTTTGATAAAACGACTCTTGATTTTTCATGCTCAAATTTCATGTTTTATTATAACTATATCTCATTAAAATGTTTTCCAGCTGATATTAATTTAAGAAATACTATGTTTACATCCTTCAAAATGAATACATTTTAAGCAAATTATTGTAAGATAAGTCTTGAGTTGCATTTCAGATATAGCTGGTAGAGTTGCTGAATCACAAGCAGTATGTTTACACTAGGTGCTAGAATCTTTTCTTTGAAAAATTACTTAATATTCTGGGAAAGATAGACAGATGAGTTAGGGATCCAATGACCTGAGCCTAGAAGAGTGCATCAGGAGTTATGGGAAGCCAGAGGAGGACTGTGCACCTAGCTCAACCTAGAAGGATAACAATTCGCTGAGGCTTTCCAGGGAAGCTAGTCAAGCTGAGTATTTTTAAAATCGTGGGTGGAATCTATTTTGGTGTAGAAGAAGGAAGAGTTTCTAAGAAGGGAAGAAATACATTCAAAAACACAGAGGTAAGAGACAAGATAATGGCCCATTTCTAAGGCTTGAGTAGTTTCATGTAGGTTGACTATGGGCTGTGTTTGTGGTAATGGTGGAAATTAATGCTTAGAGGCAGGTAGATAGAGCAGAAAAGGTCTTGAATAGCATGATATGGTTAAAACTTTTGAATGAAGACTGTGTGGTATCATGGAAGAGCATTCAGTGTGACTAGTCTGTGGAAGAAAATGTATGCATTTGTAATGGGCAAGAAGAGGAATAAACTGTTAAACAAATATTATAGCCATAGAATCTGTAGATATGTTGAACTTTATTGCTGTGGCAACTGAAAAGCAGAGAAGTCTAAAATTCATCTTTTTATTTTTTTCATTCTCCTGTTTTTTAAATTCAATTTTATTTTTATTTTATTTTATTGAGACAATCTTGTTCTGTCATCCAGGCTAGAGTACATAGCTTTTTGTAACCTCAAATTATGAGCTCAAGCTATCTTCCTGGTTTAGCCCCCCAAAAAGCTTGGACCATAGGCACATGCCACTATACCTAATTTTAAAAATATTTTGCTGTGTTGCCTAGGCTGGTCTGAAACTCCTAACTTCAAGCAGTCCTCCCGCCTCAGTCTTTTCAAGTATTGGGTTTACTGGCATGAGCCACCATGTTTGGCCTACTTTTTCATTCAATAAATATTAATTTAACACCTACCATTGTCAGAGAACCATTTTAATTACTATAAATAAAAACTTAATAGACCATAGGCCTTGATTTCTAGATGCCTACAGCCTAACAGGAAAGACAGAGATCTACACAAATAGTGACAATACAGCATTTTAATTAAAGCAATGTCTTTTAGTTATAACGTAGAATGGAGACTTAGAACAGGGTGTAAGTAATTTTTCTTGGGGGTGAGTAAGAAAGTGTAAGAAAGATTATGATTCTTGGGATAAGTGTTAAATTAAGAATAGGTTGCTTCAAGGGTAAAGGAGGAAAGTTAAATCTAGAAAAGGGAACATGAACAAAAACACGATGTTTTCAAGAAATCACAAGTAATTCAGTAGGATTTAAGTATAAGTCTGGAGATGAGTCTGGTATGTGGTACTAAGCATCATTATTCTAGTGACCATGCTAAAGATTTTGTACTTCATAAGGCAAATTAGTAGTTTTCCACTAGCAGAGCACATCAACTATCTGAAGATTTCAAACATATTTCTGATGTCTGGGCTCACTCCAGGCCTCTTGAATTAGAAAGATCAAAGTTGAGCTTCCAGTGTATGTTATTTTCAAAACTTTGTGGACCAATCTGATGAAAAGCCACTGTAGACAATGGTAGAACAACTTTTTTTCAATTCCACACAGAGTATTCTCTTGCTTTTCTATTGTTGTGGTGTAATCTAAACCTGTCTCATAAAGCACAAACTGGTCATAATGCTTACTGTCCAACTTTGTAATCATCAATTGCCACATTCCAACCAAATGTGCAGAATAAATGGAATCTGATGACTATGAAACCAGGCTCCTTTGTGGCTATATCCTTGTCAGGAATTACAAAAGTTGAAAATGACTGTGACTGATTTTAATTTTTTCAGAACAACTTTTGTTATAAATCTTACCAAAGTGTATAATTGAAAACTTCAATAGGATTTTTATGAAAGAATCTGGGAAGTTTAGCAGTTGTCTTATTCTTTTTAATTTGCTCAGTAATTAGTAGGGAATTATCTTCAAAGGCAGGGTAAATGTAGGAAACATAAGTGATATCTACATCTGTTGTTATCAAAATAGATAAACTGTCAAGTTTGACAACAGGAAATGAAATGATGATTTCAAGCAGAAAAATGGATAATCTCCTAATGCTGACAAAATGGCAGTAAAAGCATGTGAAATAAATGGGGGATAGGCAGTTCACATTGTATCACAGTTTGAGATTTCAAGCATCAAAGAACTCAGTAGGAATCCCTGGATTTCACTTCGCATTGAAGATTATTAATCAGCATATTGACTACGGGAGTGGGTAAAATATTGGAAGAGAGAGAAATTGTCTAACTGAATTGACAAGTTTCTTCTGTTTTAATTGTTTTAGTAACTGCTGGTGTTATTTGGAATAGGGAAATAGTTACAGAATTACATGATTAGAGAAACTAAAAAAAAATAATTCACTTCAGTTTTCTACCTTACATTCATAACTACTTTCTTGAAATAATTTGGCTTTTCGTTTAATACTTAACTTGTAAAATAATGTGCCTTCTGTATAGTAAAGAATAAGTATAGGTTGACTTAATAAATATGTAAATCTTTTTAGTAAGATCCCAGTCAAACGATTTCGCAGCTCGTTCTGGTGATGGGATATGTCTGCATTTGAATAGTTCTGTTTCAAAGCTTTTCTTCCTGTTAAGTTTATACATTATGGAGAGATAGTGCATCTTTGAATTCAGCAATCCTGGGTTACTTTCCACTGCTCATCAGTCATAAATTATTTAACAAGTTATTTAGCTTCTGTAAGTCCCTATTTCCTCACCTACAGAATAAAATCTACCACCGGCATCATTGTTGGGATTAAAAGAGATTATTCACATAAAATATTTATCATGGTGCTTGATAGATAATAAATGTTAGTTAATTATTACCATTATTGACATTATTATCTCCCTATACAGTCTTCAACACAAAGCCTTTTAAATATTTGAAGATGATTATCATATAACTTAAGTAGATAGAGGTAAAGAAAGTAAAGTAGATCATTTAAAAAATGATAATTATCATTCTACTTGTTACCTCCAGGAGATCAACTTTTTTATCTTGCAAATATGTACTCCATAAAATGTATATTATGTATCAATAAAACATTTAAGGAAGTATAAAAATAATCCCAAAGTAAATAAAGAAGCTAAAGAGACATGACAACTAATTATAATACTTGACCTTATACTAGATCTTGCATTGAGGGACCAAAATATGATAAACGTCTCTATTGGGTCAATTAACAACTTTAAAATATGAACACTAGCCTAGACAAAAAGTATTATATCAATGTTAAATCTCCTTAGGCTGATAGTTGCATTGTGCATTGTGATTATGTAAGAAAATATCCCTATAATAATAATATGCTTCAACATTTTTAGGACTAAAGCAACATAATATATGTGAATTACATGGAAATGACTAAAAAAATGAATGATATACCATGGGATTTGATATTCTAACACCTTGTTTCCCACTCTTGATATTTATCATAGTCACTAGATGTATATATATTTATTAAAGCAACCTATGCACATATTAATTAATTTCTCTCTGTGCATCATGAAAACAGTGATGTGATTCTTGAATAGGAGTAAAAATGTACATTAAAATTTCTAGATAGGTCAGTTTGCCTAAATTGATTTAATCCTTTTCCATAACTCTTAGGTCATTTCTTAAGGATACTAACAGTTATCCCTAGTCACGTTTTCCCATCTAGGCTGAATGGTATTTGGACTAGAGAAATTTAAACATTTTTGTTGTAAAACAGAGCATTTTTCAGATGTATGTACACAATCAGAGAGGCTTATGTATGGGTCTATAACTGCTTTGATGGCAGAACCTTAAGCATGTTACTTATTGTCTTGGAGTTTTTCTGTTGGTAAAAATGGGTAGTAGATCTTGGATTTTTAAAATATTATAAAATAATAATCACCCAACCTCTAGTATTTACTAACATTTACTAGCACTTACTAACCAACCACTTATTATGTGCTAGTTGCTATACCATGCACATTATATTGATTGTCCTGAATTCTGAAAACAATTCTACAAGGCTGAAACTACATTTTCCTCGTATGTAATAGCATTATAGTCAAAATGTTACTTTCTGTGTCATTCCTGAGTTGCAGAATTTCACAGAAGGTTTTCAATTTCATGATGAAAAAAGAGGCAGTATGGTAGAGTGGTTAAAGGTCACTCTGAAGCTCTGTGTCAAGACTGTATGGGTGCAAAATATAGTACTACCATATCCTAGCTGAATGATTTTCCTCAAATTATTTAACTTTTATAAGACTTACCTTGTTTACTTGTAGAGTGGGAATGATAACTTTGATAGCTCATATAATTGTGTAAGATTGAATAAGATAAGGTATTACAATACCTAGTACATGGCATGCAATAATCAGAGCTAACATTTTAATTGCAGTTCAATTACCCTTTGAATCACTACCTCTATATCAATTCATTTATTCCTCAAAACAACTCTATGAGGCAGGTACTATATTTACCCTTATTTTGTAGGTGATAAACTAAGAAACAGATATATTAAATACTTAATGTAGATATGGGGGACAAGGAATAAAGGGATAAAACAATGAGGAGTGTCTGTGTGTGTGTATGTGTGTGTGTGTAATCTTCTATAAATCAATAAGAAAAGCACAAATAACTCAATGGAAAAATGACATTGGGAAGAGATAATATCACATCTTGGAGAGAATGTTTTTAGATGTTGCTATTGGATTTGTAAATTGATTCAACCATTTTGAAAAGCAGTTTTGTCTTACCTACTCTATTTGAATATTCATGTACCTTATGACCCAGCAAATCTGCATGGAGGAATACAGTATAAGATAAACTCTTGCATGTGTACAGTGGGAGCTATGCCAGAATGTTTCCAACAGATCTTTTTAAAATAATAAATATATAAAATGACTAGGTGATCATAAACAGGAAAGGAGGAGAATATATGGGGTATATTCATAGAATAGACTATTATATAGCAAAGTGAATAGACTATGATGACATACAAAAATATGGTTGAATATTAACAAATGCAATATTAAAATACATTTCAAAATATTACATATATGTTGACGATCTCTTTTGTGAAGTTGAAAACAATAAATAAAAAATGTTCAGAATACATATAGATGCAATAAACTATAAAAAAAGAAAATCAAGGAAATATTAAAGCATAATTCATCAGAACACTGATCTTTGGTGAAGTCAGGCAAGAAGTGGGAATGGTGGTCATAAAGTTAGATGTAAGTTATTTTCAAGGTCCTAATTTTTGTTTTGAGTGATTTCATGGGTTTCTCTTACATTATTAGTAAATATGTGAATAAACAACTGAGATATACATGGAACAATCATAAAAGTGCGTCATGAGTGAAGAATTATGATTAATCCAATTTTGTTGATTTGAAACCCAAAGAGAGAAAAAATAACCCCAGGCTATCTGGTTCAGGCCAACATTTATGTTGTATATATATTTAAAGTTTTCAAACAAAGTTTATTAGAGAAAGAAGGGAGAAAAGAGAGGATCACATGCCAGAAGTGGCATGGGTGAAAAACTGCCCAGATATACTATATTATTGCTATTATTGCTGTTATTATCACTACTGTGTTATACAATAAATAGGCTGTTAAAGGCTATTTAAATATAAGTACCAAATATTGTTGTGAATTCTAGGAATACAAAAATGGATAAGACAAACAACATTCATTCTCTCATTGAGCTTACATTTTTCAAATTGCACATAAAGCAATCCTGGTGAATGAGCCAAAACAAGAAGTCTAATTAGGAGATTCTGGAAAAGATGTTTTTCTTTAAAGAAAACACACAAGAGGAACACTGTTGTGTTTATATAGGAAACTGGAAAATGCTGTGGCATCTTTCAATTAAAACAGGAGCTGCCTTGAGGACAAAGCTGACACATTGAGGGTCTAAAGAATCTGGATTCTTAGTAATTTGGAGTAGTTGAATTTACCAACCCTAGAGACATCTTATTTAGGATTTACATTAAAGTCTGTAAGAGTTGATACATTTACCTTATTGCTTAAGTCATTTTGAATTGTACTTTCTTTTACTTTCAACCCAAAGATCCCTAAGTGAAAAGGAAATTTGGTTCCAGGAGTAAGATATTGCAAGAAATAGATTCTAAAATTTTGGCATTGTTAGAGAAAGCAAGAGAACCATGAAGTTCCCAATGTCTGCAAATACTACCTTAAAATAATCAAGATTTTCCTGAATAATGATACAAACTCTAAATATAAAAAAATGTGGGACAGCATAACATTAAGATTATTATGATGCAGAAAGACCATGCCTTGCATGGATAACATAATCGGCAACCATAGACCCTTTTAGAAAAGCTATAATAAGACAAATTCTAACAGCCCTTAGCCAGGATGGCCTCCTTTTAGTATCCTCTGTTAAATAAAAAAGGAAGTGCGTGTATGTTCATGTGTGCGTGCGTTTATGTGTTCATGTTCTACTAATTCCTAGCTCATCTATCTGTACTTGGTGCCATGAAAAAAATGAAAAAAGGCGCGGAATATGAGAAGGCTCTACAAGTAACTAATGCAAAGCTGTAATAGACTAAATAACCTATAACTGGTGCTATCAAAATGCAATGGTGATTTTGAAGAATGAAACATCCCATCAGGCTGGTAAGAAAGAAAAGGTTTGATATACCATGCTATTTTATTCACTTAGTTAAACCTATTAGACATTCTCACCACACCTATATAGTTACTTCTTCAAAGGCAATTCCTTGGAATGAAGAAAATGAGATGGATTTATAAGTTAAGATAGTACAAATTCTGATTCTTAGAAGCTGTGCTTGAAATCCACCATAACAGTTGAATGACCTTGGCCTCTCTAAGCCTCAATGTTGTCATGTAAAATAGAAATATTCAATATATTTAAAAGGTAGATATAAAAATTGAATATTTGAATATATATATAGCAGGTAGGGTAACCTTCCATCATCTTTATAATTTATTTTTCTTTCTTCCTTCTCTAGGTATACTTAATATCTCACACTTTCTTCAATTTTTTTTTTGATCTGGCCTCTATTCAAGGGTACAATCTCCATATTGTTACTGACTTTGTAATCAATGTGTTCCAACCTCCAATGTTTCCCACTTGACTTTTTGCTATCTAATTGTAAGCACTTCTGATGCATTCGTTTACATTCAGCTTTTCCCTCTGGTCCTGACATTTCCCTATTGATTGAGAACATCTTTGAGGACATCCCAACTCTGCCAGTCATCCCCTCAGGTTTAATATGTAGAGCAGGTCATTGCCTCATTCATTAAATACTTTCTGCTTTATATACAGAATTGCTTCTATTTGTGTTTAACTGGATTTAATGCAGGTTTTTGTCTGCTTTCTTTTCCGTCATTCCTTCCTTCCTTCTTTCTTTTTCTTCCTTCCTTCCTTCTTCTGTTTTTCTCTTCTTCCATGTTAGCCAAAAATTATACATTTTCAAAACAGATAATAGTTCATTCTATACACACACACACATACATGTCATGTTTCCAAGCTAGTTAAATATATATTAGAGAAATGAGTTGTATAATATTTATTACCTATATTGATCATCATAAGGTGTTAGTTAAAGACATGAGTCTAATCCTGCTTCTAACACCTATTCACTGTATGACCTTACATAAACTACTTGGCGTCTCTGTAAAATGGGGATGATAATAGCATCTTCACTAAGGGGTTATTAAGAAGATTTATGAGTTAATTTAACAGCCTGTTAGAGTGAGTGCTTAAAAAGTGTTAACTATTTTTACTCATCCCTGATGCATGTGTAATTATATGAATATGAAATTTTAAAAATTTATGATGAAATGGGGAGTTGCCATTTTTTCTACTATCACTATGTGACAGACTCTGAAAAATAATAGCCACCATCGCTGATCTATTATACTAGTGACTGTGATGGGTACTTTACCTAAATGACTCATGTGAGCTATTTAAAACCCTGTTTCAAGGTCACAGTTGGTTAAATAAAACTAGCCCAACGTCTAAGGTCCTCCTTGAAATTTGGGTCCACCATTCCTACTGTAGCTAGTTATGAAAGGTGCTTTCATAGTTAGCTTATGTTTGGCACATTCACCAAAAGGTCATCATCTGTCCACTTTTCTGCCGTCTCTCTCCAACTCAAACTCACAGAACTTGACTCTCACCCAAGCTTCATATTATCCTTTTGCCATCTTTATTCACATAGTTTCACCATTATTTATTGTGAATTAAACTTGGCTTCCCCCCACCATAACACTTTCCTTGGAATTTTTAAAAAAATGAATATGGCTGTGGACTGATATCCTAAGGGCTCAGGAAGTCATGCCTGCATCATTCAGCCTCATAGAAGGTCTTTCTATAATTCTCTATTGCAAAAACTGTCACTGTTCTTATGAGGTCAAAGTATGCAGAGAAAGCTAGAGTGACAGAAGATGAAGTGATTTAGAGGGTGATGATAATCTTTGGCTATGGAGTTAGACAGGTCAGCAAGAAAATTCTGGTCATATCTTCTACTAAATGTGTGACCATGGACACATTAGCCTTTCTAAACTTCAGACACATTCTGTATAAAATTGGAATAATATTAATACCTACTTTATAGGGTTGTTGTAGTGGCAAACTTAGATAATTTAATTACAATGCTAAGGACTACACTGGTATATAAGAAAATTTCTGTGTTGGTTGTAATTATTCTTATTTTTATTACTGTTTTTACTATCAATGCTATCCTTTATTGAGTATTGAGCATCTGGTAGATCAGACCTGGGAAAGGTGCATTATATATGTTGGTTTATGTTTCTTTTAAATATGGCAGATATTATCTTCAACTTTTTTGTGAAGTTTTGCTCTGTGAAAAATAGGTTAGTAGCTAGAGGAGGATATGAGAACAAGGAAAGATTTTAGGAAACAATATGGAAGATATGACAACAGATTTAATGATGATGTAAGCATTTGTTATAAAGAAGAAACAGAAGATACAAGAGAGAGTAAAATAACTGAGATCATGAGAGAAAATGAAATGCAAACCAAATGTAAAGAGTATAGGAAGTGATTATTGCTAGCAGAAGGAATGTTTCGTGGTTCTAATAGAAGAGATAAAGAAATTGCTGCAGATTAGGTTTCTTTGTAGATTTGAAGGTAGGAAGGTATGGGAGATACTGTTCAGACTCCTCCTCCTATTCCTTCTCTTGTTCCTCCTTCTTCTTCAGATATAAGGTAAGGCTTATTACTATAAATAGTGCTGAAATATGGTACCTTTGGGAAATCAGAGAATTTTGCATGGAGTAGGAGACTGTGCTTATTAGAATAATGCAGTAACATTGGCAGACAGGGTTGATGTTGGGATTAGTGATCATGAACATATGGTGAAAACAATTTTTCAGTTATGTGATGCTCTTCAGCCATCTAAAATGCATGAATGAGGAAATGAGAAGACAGAAGGTTAGGTATATTCAGGGTTGGAATGAGAACAATTAAGGACCATAGAAGCAAGAAATGTAGGACTATTATTGTGAATTTGATGATACTATAGGCTAGAATCTGAGCTAGGGCCTATATAATAGAAGGCTGGCAGTTAGAGAGAAAGTGAAGGAGTCAATAGGTTAGAGATATCAATGAGTTTGAATAATTATTGATATGAGAGTACTATAGAAGATGAGCTGGAAGGATAGGAGTTTGTGGTTGGTTAGTAGGAATTCACATTTATAATTTTAGAAATTATGCTGTTTCTGGCAATGTCATGGTACAGACCACATGCAAAATGAGTGAGATATAAACCTTTCTTGTTACAAAACCCTGGAATTTAGAGTGGTTTGTCACTACAACAAGAGCTGCTTAATTTAGGAGGTTATGTGAAGGACTTGAACTTCCCCACTGAAAAAGCCTCTGGGATTTCAAGGAGCACTGTTTGAAAACCATTGACCCAAGAAAAACTCCTCATTTTTTGATGAAGAGATCAGATTTTTCAGGACTACTAGATATTGGATTAAAGCTAAAATAATGCGGTTCAGGGAAATCAGGCCTTATGCCTTGTTAGCCACTTTTCTTCCTTTTGCTTCACTTACAGAGCGAGTCACTGTGCCACACGTGTTAAATCAGATAGACTTGGAATCAAATTCAACTTTCTTTTTTACTTACCAGCTGTGCAATATCAAGTCAGTTACCCTCTCCAAGCCTCAGCTTTTAACTTGTAATATAGGGTGTCATGAAAATTAAATAATGCAATTTATCCAGAGCATTGGGTATGTACTATGACAGGGGGATTGTATCTTCTGTATCATGAGATGGTATATTATAGTTCGTAAGAGAAAAGTCTGAGAAGTCTGCTAGAATTCAAATGTCAGTTTCTGAAACCACACATCAGCAATGGGTGAGAAACAAGTTCTCTGAACCTGTTTTTTCATCTATAAAATAAGACAATCATTGGACTGTAGTGAGAATTAAGTGAATTAAAAATTGTATGGCAATTGCAGTCATAACCAGAACACAGTAATTGCTATAAAAATAGTGGCTCTTACCATTGTTAATTCTTTCCTCTGCTTCCTACCCACAATTCTCAACTTGAGGATACAGAAAGTCATATAAAGTGTTAATAAAAGGTTTATCAACCTGCATCTTAGGTGGCTGTTTCCTCTACTCTGTTTAGAGTCAATTTAAGGAATATGTTAAACCAACTGTTTAGTGTCTATCCATCACTCTAAAGAATTATATCAAATGCTTTTCAGTGGAGTCCTTCTGGGTCATTAGAGTTTCTGAGGAGGAGGGTCTTTTTTACTGGGCTGAGTGGTTCCTAATAAGAAAGGAAGCTGACTGCATGAATACATTAAATTGGGAATGAGAAACGTTTTACTCATACTTTTCCCAGAAAACCTGGGCTAATTTAGCAGTGCAGATGATGGGTGTCTTGGTGCTTGTGGTGAGGGTTACTGTCCTTTAAGTGGCTGGGGACAAATTTCAGTGGAACCAGAGAGTATTTTTCTTTTCTTTTATGCTCTCTTACCTTCTGCAGTTTTTGGTCTAAGAATAGGTAACTGAGTGCTTATACCTTTCCCCCCTTCCATTTTGAACTTTTTCAGTTTTATGCCTTTGCTCATACTATTCATCTTACATGAATACTCTCAACTGTCTGAAAAACTCTTATTTATTCTTCTAGGCTCAGCTCACTTGTCACCTTCTCTGTGAAGTCTCTCTGACCTACTCAGAGCAACTACTCTGTATACAAAAAATATCTTTTCTCACACTCCCATAGCTTCTTATAAACCCGATTAAACACCAATTAGCTAATTGTCTATCTCTGCTACCATGCTCTGGTGTCCATTGAAGGTAGGGTCATGCTTATTCAAGCCAATGTGGTCAACCACCATTTCAGTAACTGCAATACTTACCATTGAATACATAAATGAAAGCAAGAATGGAGGTCATAAAAATGGCAGACACAGCATCATAGTCTTAAAGGATCATATAGAGTCCTGAGGGTAATGACAGCTTCTGCACCAGGTGAAGGGCTGTCTGTTTTATTTGGTGTCTTATACTTCAATGGACAATGCAACTAGGTAGAAATCATGATTGATTGATGGTTATAAATGCAAGCATTTCCTTTGATCTAAAAATCAGTCGGGATCACTCACTTAGGTAAACAACTCACTTAGGTAAACAACAGGCATTTTAGTTTGTGACTGAGGATCTAATCCAACCTCCTATTTTACAGTTAACAAATTTAAGTCTCAGTGGTTAAGGTCTTACAACAATTAAAATTTCAATTAAAGAGCAATTCCCTAAAGATAGAAATTGACTGATTGCTTTAACAGAGCCCTACAAGCTGGTTTTTAGCTTACTATGATTTGATCTGAAAGATAGTTTTCTCAATGTAGCTGGAGTTTATCTGCTTCATGAGGACTGACTTACACCAATAACCTTTATAGACAATTAATGTATAAATCAGACTTCTCATTTATTAATGCATAAGAAATATAATTGCTATGTGGTTGAAATGCAGGGTATTATTAGTTGATTAGCATGTTTTCCACACAGCAAACAGTTTATAAGAGACATGACAATAATATTTAGAGGATTGATTTTAACATAAAATGTCACAGAGATAACTGAGAGTAAAGCTGAGCTATCCTGATTTCATTTCTTGATATATTAATTATTAAATGTTTATTTTGATCCTTGAACAAAAAGGATTTGAACTGTGTGGATCCACTTATGTGCAATTTTTTTCAACCAAAATCGGGTGGAAAAGACAGTATTCAAGAGCTGCAAAACCTACATACTGAAGGGCTGACTTTTCATATATGTAGGTTCTATGGGGCAGGACTTGAGTATGCAGGGATTTTGATATATACGGGAGTCCTGGACTAACCCTCAACATATTCATAAAAAGAATTGTAATGCATTACTCAAAATGCTTGTTGAATGCTTGTTATGTGCAAATTGGGATTCAAAGACAACTCAGACAGAGTATCTTTTTAAGAAATACCCAGTATAATGAAGGAAAATTAAGAGTATTATAAAATTACAGACTGATATGAGTTAGGTTTTATAATTGACAAATGTTTAAAAAACAGTGGGGGTCCAAAAATGAGTGTCACATTTATTCTGCAATGGCCACAGAAGGCTTTGTGAAACTGCTGCACTAGATCTAGGTTTTGAAGAATGATTAGGAGTTCACTAATTGGAGGTGTGTATGTGTGTGTGTGTGTGTGTGTGTGTGTGTGTGTGTGTGTGTGTGTTGCAGAATATACAAAACTCACAGGTGTGCTGCAGTATGAGCAATGCCAGTGTTTTGATATGGTTGGAGCAATGGGTTTGAGAAAGGAGACAAGGAGATCTGCAAGGAATGAGGGTGGACAACTTTATATACCCTTATTAAAGTAGTGAAGAGTGTTCATCAGGTGAGAAGCATGCTCATATTTACATTTTGAAACCATATTTTTGACATCAGTGTGGAATATGGACTGGAAGAAGGAAATACAGGAGACAGAGAGACCAATTATGATATGAAAGTGTCAAGTAGAACTGACTGACCTGAGTTAAGACAGTGTCAAGAGTCTGGAAATGAAAGAACAGCTGAGAGTGGGCAGACCAGAACTGGACAAAGCTGCCTTTCTGGCCACTGGGGTTCCTTCCAAAAATGCTAGTGAATATCAGTTCTGTGGTGACACAGAACAGACCGTGGTGAGTCTGAGACGTTTAAAGAGAAACAGATGGTAGGAAATGAGAACTCCTGTTTGTTGAGAGTGAGGGACCACCAGAGTTAAGAAGCATCACATAAACTGAGATTCTGAGTAGTGACTGTGAAATAGCAGACTTCTTATTCATTCAGAGAGTTCACCCCAACCCACTTGAACACTCTCAGTGAAATAGAAAGACCAAAACTTTAGAGTCAGACAGCTATGGATTAAAATCTTAGTACTATCCCTGGATTTCTGAGTGATCTCAGGTTTATTAATTAATCTTGTTTAGCCTCATTTTTTATCAGATACAAAACAGGTATACAAATTATTCCTCACAGACTTATTTAAAGGATTGAATAAAATTATAATATATAGAAATTGACTATCAAAATGGTGGTCTTACAGTGGGGGGGTCTCAAAAACATTCATTTATTTTCTTTTTTCTCTGTGATGACCAGTAATCAGAAAGGCAAAGAGTAGGGAAGTAAGTCAGGTGACCATCCAAGAGATTTTCTGATTATGAAGTGCAGAGATAGTACAGAAGACAATGTAAAATGTAAAAACATTCCCTGCTTGAAAAGAATTTTCCATATGAAATTCAGTTCAGTACAGTAAAGCTTAATTGTGCAACCTTGTGTTAGGTGCTAGCAACACAAAGGGCAGCAACACATAACTCTTGTCCCAGAGAGAAGTTTACAGTTGAGAAAGATGTTCTTAGGCCTCAGTAGCTTAAGTCAGTCACTCCGTTTTCCTTTTGCTTTTGTGTGCAAAGAGGCTTCAGAGTGAAAGCACTCGTACTGAAGGTACTGGAGTTTTAGGCTGCTGACCACATGTCACTATGACAAAAGCAGAGGGAAAATGAATTTGCTAGCACTGAATTTCTCAGACTCACACTGAATTTTCAAGATATATACCTTCCAAGAATAGATGATGTGGCTCTTGCTCATTCCAGAGGGCTTCTTCCTGGACATTAGTGAGTCCCAGATTAGGGACATGCCAACGCTTTTTTCTCTTTCCACTGTGAGCTTTCCTTACTTTTCTGATGATAAAAATGCCAGGATGAATACATTTCAAGGAAATGAACATTTTAAAATGTTGCCTGTTTAAAAATTAAAATTAATTTGCTTGGTGAGTTGTGGGTCTCATTTTAATAGTACCCTGAATAATTCAGAAGCTGAAGAGTTTGTACAGAGCTTGTGCTGCGGTTTTTGACTGTCTTGCTTGGGAAGCAGCCCATGCAAAAATGCTTAACATGCACAGAATTAATTCTCCTTTGGTCTGCATAGCATAGTATCTTAGGGATATGGTTATGGAAGGTGCAACTTAGATTTTCAAGAAAGTACTGGAAAGATCTTGCAGTGTGACCTCAGCTTGGAAGCTTATCTGAAAGACACAAGCTGGCTCAAGGTCTGGGTGTCGGGGGGTGGAAGGAACAGTAACTTATGGGGTCACCCATCTCCACTCAAACATTTTTATTGTTCCTTGAGATCCACAGGATAATGTCTAAACTATCTAGCATGAAACACAACACCCTCGGCTTTCTTGCTTCTGCCTACTTTATCTAACAGGTTCTGCTTCTTTGCAATGTGTATCTTCGGCTCTAGCTGTGTTAAACAACAGGTAATTTCTAGAGACATCCTTCTAACTTTTACCTCCCAGTCTTTCATCTATTGCTTCTTCTGCCTGAAAGGCATTCATATTTACCCCTTTCTTCTCATGAAATCTTTAAGAAGTACTTGTCCTTCTGCTTCAGCTTAATTGTCACCTTCTCTGGGAAGCCTTCCATGAAACTCTATAGTATTTTAGGTGATCCCCTCATTTACCCACTGCATTGTGCTTTCCTCTCTCATAGCTCTTATTCTACCATGTAGTCATTGTCTACTTGCAAGTTTATTTATGCCACTAAAACATAAACTCCTTGAAGTCAGAAGTTGTTTTATTCATCTGGCATATAACAGTCTCTTTTCAAATGCCTGTTGAATTGAGTCGGATCAGATAGATCTACTACCATCAGCTTCAAATCTCTATTTCTACAAGTGGTGACACAGTATCTGAAATTCCATCATCAGGGAGTTGCTTCTTTCTTGGTCAAGCATTGCTTTTTCTCTTCAAATGCCCCTCATAGGTTTAGAACGCACAATAGAATGTCAGATTTTAAAGTGTCCCCGAAGACTCTTCAGACTTTCTCTCTATTTTAAAAGTGAAGCCCAGAGAGAAGAAATGACTCACCCAGAGTCACACACCTTACTTGTGGAAAATTCAGAATTTACAGCCTGGAAATTGTGACTTCATATTTAAGATCTACCTATCACATGGCGATAACATTATTTCACACCAGCAAAAAAGCCCTAGGAGTCTGTAGTAAGGGTAATGGTCAGGAAGAGAAAAATATATTGCAGAAAAGGAAAGGCAAAGAACCTTTAAGCCAGACTTCACAGGTTAATGTCATTTGCATTTGAAGCCAGACAAACCTACTGGGTATGTGGCTTCTGGCAAATACTTTCTCTCTTTGAACATGCTTATTAATACAATACATATTTATTGAGCTTTTTCATCTATAAAGCATAATAATAATACTTACTCATCTAATGTTATTATGAAGATTAAATGAGATAAGATGTAAGAAGTGTCTGACAAAGAGAGCATGATCAATAAATGTCCTTCCTTTCCCTGCTTTACAGTTTTGTTTAGGACTGGCTATAGCTTGAGTTGGAGAATTTGAGGGAAGCATATGCATATGTTAAGGTATTTTTTATAGGACTTTTATGAAAATTTGGATGTTTCCAGATTTCTCTATAAAAATTCCAGTATAGGAGGACTCTAGTACAGGAGGAATCATTATGGCCACTGTTGACACAGCACCACGGGCAGCTCCATAGCTAGCCAACTTGTGTTGGCCAGTGGAGATTGCTCTTCTCTGGCCCCAATATCTCTTTGTATTGTTGTCTGTCACCTACATTCCTTTCATTCACCCTACACTCTGGACATTGATTTGTTCCCACTTACTAAATATGACAAATGATATCAAACTGTTTCATAATTCCTTCTATATGAGTTGTTTACTTTACCATCAGTATCTTGCCCTGTGGCCTGTATAGCTGTCATTCATCTGTAAAGACTACTTCAGTTGTCATTTCTAAAAAAGACTTTTCTTTGGGGGTGCAGCCCAGGAGTTTGGGGCTTTCTTCTCTGTGTTCTCACAACCCAGAGCTTATTTCCCCGCCATCATTTTTATTATATATTGTGTTATAATGTCAATTTATAGCACTCTCAAATTCAAGTTCCTAGAGAGCAAGGAACTTGTCTTATTTTTATTTGTATTCCCAATACTTAGCTATTTCCTGGCCATGAGTAGGCGCTCAATAAATACTTAATTCTTGAAAACTGGGTCTGAGGAAAAACTATCACATTATTGGTCTAGTCTAAAAATATTTGTTGTATTTATTTTAATTCTGAATATAAAAGGAAAAGTTGCTTTTTTGATTCTAAGTATCTTCCCTTAACAGTCTATTTTCCCCTAATTATTTATATTTTTGCCTATTATTAAGGATTTGCAATTAATTCTCTCGCTTAACTATTTAGATGCCTCCTTTGTCATTGTTCTTATAAGTTAATATGTTGTGCAACACTGGTTTTTGCAGAGACTCCAGTTAGAGACAAAAATAACCCCTGTCACTCTGTTACTAAGGCAATATCCTAAGAAGGAAGAACAGTTCAAGTGGGATGGATCTTCCCCACATATCAAAGCCTTTTAACAAACCTTGGCAACATCTTCTCAGAAAGCTTCAGTTTAGAAATGTAAAGCTAGCAGCACAGATCCATGGCATGATTTATTCATTTTTTAAAAAAAATATTGTGATCCCAATATAAGCATTCCTTTCTTGGGAGGACTTTCCATTTTAATCAATTTCTTTCCTGAAGAACTTGCTCCTAAAAGTTGTGTACAATTTGTGATGCAGACAGAATGAAAACAAATGAGAGAGAAAAAAGCTGCCACACTGAGGATGGATTTGTTATTCAGACAGTTACTCAATACCTCTTGAATCATTGAAAAGAAAACATTTTAGCTGCCATCCCTATTTAAGAAACAATGCTATGAGTCTAAAGCCTCTTCAACCTGGTCACAGTCTGAAGCATAAAGTATTTCTATGGGTATCTTTTAAAGACTTTGTAAAACCTCAAGATTACATTTTTTTGGTCAATTAAAAACATATGTTTCTTAAATAAAATATGTGTAAGCTACATGGGTCAATAAATGGTGCATGGCTGCTAAAAACAAAACAAAATAAAACAAAAAAACACCTGTCATAGGCTGCATTAATTTTGATAGTATTTAAAGTGAATGAGGTGATAATGCTTTCAATTTATTTAAAACTGAATACAACTTGAATCATTACATTAATCTCTGGAACTATAATTTCAAGAAGAATATAGCATATTCTTGAAGGAGTATTTTCAGAGGCAGAATAGGATAGTGGGAAGGCTCAGAAGGTGGCCATCTGGAAACATTTAAAGAAACTAGATTTGTACACTGAAAGCCATCTTACTCTCTTTCTTGCCTTTGAAAGATGCTTTAGAGAAGTATTAATTCACTAACATCCCAAAAGGAACTTGGAGCTAGGTAGGTTCCATTCACATTCAAATAACCTTTTAGAATAAAAGCAGCATGACCTTGCTAATACAACTTTTTTTGTTTTTGTTAGAGGGTCATTTAGTATAGATATTTGTAAACTTGTCTTATCTACTAAGGCTGATAATTGACATTTATTGGAATTTATTTACTTTGTTACTAATTCTCACACCCACCTTTTAAGTTAGGCATAGTATATTACTTTGACTATTTTACAGGGGAGGAAGTGGGTGCTTGGAGAGTTTGAATGATTTCCCAGGGCATGCACTACTACAAGACAGAGCCAAGATTCAAGCCAGGTTAGTGTGGCTGTAAAAGCCATACTCTTTCTGAAGCAACACAGATTAATGAGTCCTAGGGGGACAGAAACTTTATCTCAAGTTTTCTTGTAATCTTATTACCTTGCAAAGTACCCTGCATGAAACAAGTGTTCAATAACAGTTTATTTAATTGGATTGAATTGAACCAAATGATTATTTTATCACTATACTTTGCTTTTCTGCTTGTAATTCTAGTTGTATATGCCTTGACTTCATTAATAACTACAAATGCTCATTTCCCAGGACATATCTGAAATCAAGTCATTTATCTGTTAAAAATATTTCTTTATCTGTCCAAAGTGTTTATACAAATTTTACAAGAAAAATTTCAATTCAGTTTATGAACTATATTAAGCAGGATATTAATGTTTTAAAGTTTAAAGTAATTGAGGCAATTCCAACATTGAGTCATTCTGAAAAATATTAATTGAGACTTACATAATATGATGATTTTTTTTAAGTATCAAGAGATTTTGAAGTAGTTTCTTGATATTTTATGGAAATTCATGTATTTTCAAGGAGATTCATATTTAGAAAAGATATTCCTCCAAAATAAATTTTCATTTTTTTTTTTTGTATAATGACACACCTCACATTACTTAATAGATGGTATTGCCCTACTTGAGTTCCTGCTGTCTCCAAATTTGAAGGTCATCTGTGGAAGACAGTTTGGCCCAGAGAAAAACTCACTGACTTTTACATAAAATAGTCCTAAATTTGAATCTTCACTATACATTTTTGTAAACCATTTTTCTGGACTCCATTCATCAATCTTTATCTGTTTAGTCTCTTCCACATATAACCATGACAGTGATTTTTTTCTAAACTTCAAATATAATAATCTTTTCTCCCTATTGAAAAACTTTTTATTTATTTTCATTTTTATAAAATGAAGTTCAGAGTCTGTAGATTGACATTTAATATCTTCCACTATTTGACTTAAAACTTTTGTTAGGCGTAGAGGTTAAAAGAGTGGTTTTGGCCTTAGTCAGGTATGGGTTGGAGTACTAGTTGTTGACTTTGGGAAATTTACTTAACTTCATTAAGCTTCAGTTTTCTCATCTGTAAAATAGGAGTAGCAATAGTGTCCAGCTCATAGACCTGTTATAACAAACAGGCAGTGTGTCACATATGTTCTTGGTCATGACTTTATTTTTGCTATTACTTTAAAAAAACCATAATTTTATTTTATTTTATTTTATTTTATTTTATTTTTATTGTATGCTGATGTTTATTGCAGCATGATTTGTGACAGTCAAAAGGTGAAAAAAACTCAAATGTCTATCAACAGGTGAATGGATAATGAAAATACAATATATACTTATAATGATATCATTTTCAGCTTTACAAAGGAATAGTTCAGATATATGCTACAATATGGAATGACCTTGAAAATATTATGCCAATCAAAATAAGCCCAAACACAAAAAGACAACTATTGTATCATTCCATTTTTATAAAATATCTTTAATTTGGCAATTTACAGTGACAAAAATTAGAGCTTACC
>NW_007260534.1:143910-158392 GCF_000164805.1 Carlito syrichta | reverse complement strand
TCAGCCAGGCGTGGTAGCATGCACCTGTAGTTCCAGCTATGTGGAAGGTTGAGGTGGAAGAATCGCCGGAGCCCAGCAGGTCAAGGTTGCAGTGGCCAGGAGCGGCCACTGCACTCCAGTCTGGGCGACAGAGTGAGACTCCAACTCGGAAAAAAAAAAAGTACATGATAAAGCATAAATATCTCACTAAAATATATTTATTTTTTTCTCCTTCATTTTGCTATCTACAGTTCGAGACTTCTTTACACAGACATACTACAGTTATACTGTGAATTGTGTTCCAGATCACCACAGTGAAGGGAATATCATAATAAAGAAAGCCATACAATTTTTTGATTTCTCAGTGCAAATAAAATTTAATTTACACTAATTTTATTTTTTATAACTGTTTCAGTCACCCTCAAGGTCTCCATGCCATTTGGAAGCTGGAAAGAAGGGTGAGGGTGGAGGACTCAAATTTTCCAATTACTGATATCTCAGTCTTCTCTAATTTAGATAATAGCTTTTGGGAGTTTCAATCTCTTTGGATAATGCTCCTCTTTAAAATCCTACTTCTTGTCTGCTTGTCTCTAAGTGCATGAGATTAAGGCTGATGCTGCCTCTGGCAACAGGCTGGAGGGGGCTTGGCTCCCCACATGCAGGCCCTTTTACTGCCCTGTAACTCTTTTCATCTCCATGGCAGTGTTCTTTTGACCCTGACATTGACTTAGAGGCTGAAGTTTATGTCTGGTGGATTCATGGTCTATTCTTTGGCCTCTAACAGAGTATGCTGATTCTCCTGTGGCTCCTTGCTAACCACCTTCTATTTCACTAGTGCTGAGGATGGCCCTTATTAACTCTTTGATGAAGTACTTCTTGTTGCCTTCATCTGTAGGGTTGCTTTATTTCAGTCACAACATACTCCATAGCCCAAAGGAGGAACTTCTGGATTCCTTGCAACACTGGTGCTGAGGAAGTGTTGAAAATGTTAATTCAGGCTCTCCTCCACCTAAATTGACTCTATGGTTATTTTCACCCCCTGTTGCTAAGAGACTACTTTCTTGTTGCCTATAAAATGGAGAACAGAGCAATATTCAAATCTCCTGCTTTTGAGATTTTGACTTTTTGATATGTTATGTACTTGCTTTCTATCTTTTTAAATAGAAATTTATTTAAAATAGAAACTCCCCACTATCTTCCTATACTGAACAGAACAAGTTATTATTTTTTCAGAGTGTAGGAAACTCCTTTGAAGTTCTGGCTTCTTTTTCTATCATAAGTAGACAGGATATTTTCTTTACATTCGGGAAAAAATTATGATCTGAATTTACTTGGCTTAATTCTTGATTGAGGGGATGCAGGGCAACTAAGAACTAGGAATTACCTGTATTTGACATTCAATTCTTGAACTCTTGGCATGAAGCAATCCTCCTACCTCAGCCTCCCAAAGCACTGGGATTACAGTTGTGAGCTACTGTGCCCAGCTGTGGCATACAATTCAAGGTATTGTAAGTGCTCAGTAAATTTTATTGCTGTCAGCTTTTTACTACTATTGTCTTTCAATGCACTTGACTCTACTTCCTTATATGCTAAATACAGTATTTTCTATATGAATCAGGACTTAATTTCATTTTGCACTTTCTTTTTAAAGAATGTTTTTATTATAAAGATGTGGGTTACAATTCAGGGTTAGGTATACAAACATTGATTATGTAGGTACCCTTGTTGGTGAGGTATACCCTCCCTCCCCTAGCAGTTTCCCTCAACTGCCAATCTCCTCCCCATCCCCACAGTTTCCCATTAGTGCCAATTGCTTTCTTATAGTATTTTAATTTTTCAAGGTCCACTTATGAGAGAGAACATATGGTATTCTGTTCTTTGTTTCTGTGATAGAACACTGAGTGTGATCAACTCCAAATCCATACAAGTTTCTGCGAAGTCCATATATTTGTCTTTCTTTATAGCTGCATAATATTCCATTATGTATATGTACTGCATTTTTTTTTATCCAGTGCAGCTTTGATGGGCAACATGGTTGGTTCCATGTTTTTGCTATTGTGAATTGAACTGCAATAAACATATGTGTGCAGGTCTTTTTTTTTTGTAGAATGATTTGTGTTCCTCTGGGTATATTCCCAATAGGGAAATTCCTGGGTCATATGGAAGGTCAATTTCTAGTTCTTTCAGAAATCACCACATTGTCTTCAAAAAAGGTTTCAGTGGTTTGCATTCCCACCAGCAGTGTAGAAGTGTTCCTTTTCCTCCACATCCTTGCCAGCACCTGTTTGTTTTATTAATGACGGCCATTCTTACCGGGGTTAGGTGGTATCTCAATGTGGTTTTGATTTGCCTTTCTGTGATGATGAGTGAAGCTGAGCACCTTATCATGTGTCTGTTGGCTGCTCATATATCTTCTTTTGAAAAGTGTCTATTCACATGTCTTTTGCCCACTTTTAAAGGGACTGTTTGTTTTTTTCCTTTTGGCACGTTTGAGTGCCTTGTAGATCTTAGATGTTAGGCTTAGTCAGATATACAGTTGGCAAATAATTTTTCCCATTCTGTGGACTGTCTCCCTGCTTTCTTGATGTTTTCTTTTGCTTTGCAGAAGCTTGTTAGTTTGATGAGGTTCCACTTGTCTATCTTATTTCTTAAAGTATTGACCTTTAGGGTTCTGGATAGGAATTGGTTGCCAGTTCCAATTTCTATAAGGGTGTCTCCTGCCTTTTCTAAGATTCTTATAATTTGAGGTTTTATGTTTAGGTCTTTGATCCATTTAGAGTTAATTTTTGAGTATGGTGATAGGTAGGGGTCCTGTTTTAGTCTTCTGCATATGGTCAGTCAGTTTTCCCAGCACCATTTACTGAATAAGTTCTCCTCTCCTCAGTGGTTATTGTTGGAGGTTTTGTCAAAGATGAGTTGGCTGAGGAACTGAGGCTTTGCTTCTGGAAACTCTATCCTGTTCCATTGGTCTATTTGCCTGTTCTTGTACCAATACCAGGTTGTTTAGATTACTGTAGCCTTATAATAAAGTTTGAAGTCTGGAAGTGTGATACCTCCTGCTTTGCTTCTTTTGCTAAGGGTTGTTTTGGCTATTTGTGGTCATTTATGTTTCCATATGAATTTCTGTATTGTCATTTCCAGGTCTGAGAAGAATGATGTTGGTAACTTAATGGGTATTGTGTTGAATCTGTAGATTGTCTTTGGTAGGATGGACACCTTAACAATGTTGATTCTTCCTATCCACGAGCATGGAATATTTTTCCATTTGTTTGTGTCTTCTTGGATTTCATTGAGCAGTGTTTTGCAGTTCTCATTATAAAGGTCTTTCACTTCTCTGGTTAGGAAGATGCTGAGGTATTTCATCTTTTTTTTGGTGGCTATTGTGAATGGGATTGTGCTTTTAATTTGGGTCTCTGACTGCTTGTTGTTGGTGTATAGGAATGCAACTGACTTTTGCATGTTTAATTTGTACGCTGAGACCGCCCAAGTCCTTTATCAGTGCAAGCAGATTTTTTGACAGATTCTCTTGGATTTTCAAGGTATAGAACCATATCATCAGCAAAGAAGGATAACTTGACTTTCTCTTTTCCTATTTGGATACCCCAGATTTTCTTCTTGTGTCTAATTGCCCAAGCTAGGACTTCCAACACAATATTGAATAAGAGGAATGAGAGTGTGCAGCCTTGTCTTGTTCCAGTTTTCAGGGGAAATGTTTCCAGTTTCTGTTCATTTAACAATATGTTAGCTGTGGGTTTATTGTAGATGGCACTTACTATTTTGAGGTATGTTCCTTCTACACCTAGGTGTTTGAGGGTTTTTTATCAAGAGGTGATGCTGGATTTTATCAAAATATTTTTCTGCATCTGAGATAATCATGTGGTTCTTGCTTTTACATTTGTTGATGTATTTAATTACATTTATGGTATTGCGAATGTTGAACCAGTCCTGCATCTTGGGGATGACACCTGCTTGGTCATGGTAGATGATATTTGAGATGTGATTTTGGATTCAGTTTGCTAGAATCTAGTTGAGGAATTTTGCATCTATGTTCATGAGGAATATTGGCCTGTAGTTCTGTTTTTTGTTGGATCTTTACCCATTTGGGTATCAGTGTGATGTTAGCTTCGTAAAATGATTTGGGGAGAATTCCATATTTCTCAATTGCCTGGAATACTTTCAATAGGATTGGTATCAGCTCCTCCTTGTATGTTTTGTGCAATTCTGCTGGAAAGTCATCTGGTCCAGGGCTTTTTTTTGTAGGTAGTTTTCATATGACAAGTCAATTTTCTGGGTTGTTATTGGTCTATTTAGTGTCTCAATGTCAGAAATTTCTCTATTTCATGTAGGTTATCATGTTTGTTTCCATATAGGTGTACATAGTAATCTCCGATCTTCTTTTGTATTTCTTCGGGGTCAGTTATGATTTGATCTTTTGTATTTCTGATTGTGTCTATTTGGGCTTTTTCTCTCTTTCTCTTGGTCATTCTGGTGAGGGACCCATCAATCTTGTTAATTCTTTCAATGAACCAACTTTTTGTTTTGTTGATGTTTTCTATGATAATTTTGTCTTCTATATCCCATATTTGGGTCCTTATTTTTGTGATTTGGATTCTTCTGCTAAATTTGGGGTTTTGATGGTCTTCTCTTTCCAGCTCCCTTAGGTGATTTGTTAGGTTCTCCACTTGTGATCTTTCTGTTTTCTTGATGTGTGCTCGTAGAGATATAAATTCCCCTCTTAGAACTGTTTTCATGACATCCCAGAGGTTTTGGTAAGATGTTTATTCATTTTCATTTGTTTCCAGGAGTCTTTCAATTTCTGCTTTAATTTCAGTGTTGACCCAGTAGTTGCTCAGCACCATGCTGTTTAGTATCCATATTCTTGTGGGCTTTGGGGAAATATTGTTGGTTTTGATATTTATTTTTATTCCACTGTGGTCTGATAATGTGAAAGGCAAGATTTCAACCTTATGGAATTTGTTTATGCTAGATTTATGGCCAAGGATGTGATAGATCTTGGAGTATGTTCCATGTGGTGATGAGTAGAATGTATACTCTGTGGTTGTTGGGTGAAATAATCTGTAGGTATCTATTAAGTCCATTTGGTAGAGTGTCAAGTTTAGGTTCTGGATCTCCTTGTTGATTTTTTGCCCCGATAATCTGTCTAGGGCTATCAGTCAGGTATTCAAGTCTCCTGCTTTAATAGTATTAGAGTCAATAACTTTTTTTAGTTTATTTAGTAGTTGTTTTATAAATGCCGGGGTTCCTGTGTTGGGTACATATGTGTTTAGGACGGATATTTCTTGTTGATAGATTGACTCTTTTATCATTATGTAGCCCTTTTGCATCTTTTTAAATTTTTGATAGCTTAAAGGTTGTTTTTTCTGATATTAAGATTGCAACTCCTGCCTTCTTTTGTGATCCATTTGCCTGGAAACTCGTTTTCCATCTTTTAACTTTGAGTCTGTATACCTCCCTTGAAGTGAGATGAGTCTCCTGGATGCAGCAAATAATGGGGTCATAGTTTCTTAGCCAGTCTGCCATTCTGTGTCTTTTCAGTGGTACATTTAGTTCATTCACAGTCAGGTTGATTATTGAAATGTGATTGCCTATCCCTGTCATGTGGTTCTTATAAAGTTTTTTCTTTGTTTGCTTATTTTCTTTTGACTTTGGGGTTAATGTATGTGTGTGTTTTCAAGTTTCTTGTTACACTGTATTCTCTGGTGATTCTGTGCTCTTCTGTTCTCTTGAGAAGTGTGTGGTCATTTTATTTTTTCTTTCTTTTGTGCTTGATACCTTTTTTAGTGTCTCCTGCAGAGCTGGTCTGGAAGCTTCATAATCTCTTACGTACTGGATGTCCAGGAAGGTTTTTAATTCTCCATCACTGATGAAGCTGAGCTTGGCTGGATAGGAAATTCTTGGTTGAAATTGTTTATATTCAAGAACTTTGAATATAGGGCTCCAGTCCCTTCTTGCTTGTAGAGTTTCTGCCAATAAGTCTGCTGCCATTCTGATTGGTTTTCCCCAGTAGGTAGTCTGACCTTTCTCTCTTGCTGCCTTTAGGATTTTGTCTTTTGTGGTTACTTTTTGTAGGTGAATTACCATGTGTCTAGAGTTGGTCTTCTCATTTGAGGTCTTGTGGGGGTTCTCTATATCTCTTGTGCTTGGCTGGTCATATCTCTGATAAGATGGGAAAAGTTTTCTTGGATTACCTCCTGGACTACTTGCTCCAAGTTGTTCTCATTTTCCTTTTCTTTTTCTGGAATACCAATCAGGCATAGGTTCAGCCTTTTGATATAATCGCACATTACTTGTAGGCTTTGTTCTTTCTTTCTGAGTCTTCTTTCTATGTTTTTTACAGATCAGGTAAATTCCACATTCTGGTCTTCAAGTTCTTAAATTCTTTCTTCAGCTTGATTAATTTGCTTTCCATGCATGTCATCTTGTTATTTATTTCCTGGATGAAATTTTTTATTGCCAAAATCTATGTTACAGGTTCTTTCAGTGTTGCATCTTGCCTTTCTTGAGTCTTATTCACTCTTTCCATCCATTCCCTAATCCCTGTCATATTCTGGGGCCATTCATTGGTGACTTCCCTTATTTGGGCACCAAGTCTGATTTTTTCAGGAGTTTTGTTTTTGGTAGACTTGAAATTGCCTGAGATCTTCCTTTGGCTTTTCCTAATTTGTGACAGATCTCTTGTTTTTCTCTTTAGCTCTGTTATTCAGTGTCAGTGGGAGAGGTTATCCCTTCTGATGTTTGCACAGTCCTTTATTCTTTCCTGATCTGGGCTCTGGATTTGTTCACTGACCTCTTTGGAGTTCTTTCCCATCCTTTTCATGCCACACCCTTTGTCCTGCTGCTGGATCAGGGTAGGGAGTGGGACGCCTGGAACTCAGCACTCTTCAGTTTCCTCTGAAGTTTGTGCTCTCGGGATATTCTCTCTGGGCCATGATCTATCCTTGAGTAGTTGATCCACCTGTCACAGAGATCGAATCTGTTGGTCCACTTTCCTGCCCTGTCTTCAGTATGGTGGTGGGGTGCCTCTCTTGTCCTCTTCCGTGGGAACTTGCCTCTGGACTCCATCTGCAGCCCCTGCCAGTGCCCTGCCAGGTGCTGAAGTGGTGAGGCAAAGCCAGGAGCTGTCTCTCTCCTGTTTCAATGGTGAGTGAGAGTCCGGGGCGATAGTTTCTTACTGCTGTTTTTTCAAAGGAAAACTTCTATGCACTTAAGAAAACAAAACAAAACAAAATGGTGCTCTGCTTCTGTCTCATTTTACACTCTCAACACTAATAGTTTATTAAGTAAACCCTAGAAATAATTTAATTTGTATACTCTTCCAAAGGTGTGAGACAAGTTTAAAGCCAGGAAATGCAATTTTTCTAGACAATGATAATATTTGAAATATATAAACTTTTTAAAAAAAGATTACATGTTCGAGAAGTTTTATATTTATTATTTCATTTAGTCTTTTCAATGACCCTTTGTGGCAGGTAATACTGTTAGTTTTAATTTGGACATATCTTACTTTAATTAGGTTAATTTACTTATTCAAGGTCACAGGAGTAGGACACACTACAGTCAAAACAAAACCCAGATTTTCTGGTGACATAGTTCATGCTGTTGTCCTTTATGTCTTATTAGTTCTCATATATCCCGACTTTGGGTTCAGAAAATATGCTCATTCTGTACTCTCTATATCTCTTGACTTTCTTTCATACTGTGTACTCAATGCTCTAGCCATAGACCACTACTGTCCTGAAAGTTCCTGATATTCCTTCCTCAATATGGTTGTCTAATTTTTGTTTGCAATGTCTTTCTCTCTGTCCTTATTACCACCCAATATCTAACTCAATGCCACTTTCCTTTCTTATTTCCACTTCTTTCCAAGTTGCCACTAATATTTGCACATACTCCATGTATGCTTTTTACCAGGGCATATAACTCACACTGCCTCTACAAATGATTTTTAAAATTTTGAGTAGGGTTCTCACTCTGCTGCCCAGCCTGGAGTGTAGTAGAATGGTCAAGGCCCACTGGAACCTTGATATGCTAGATGAGGCTTCTGCCTCAGTCTTTAGAGTAACTGGGACATGTGTATGCTATGATTCTTGGTTTATTTTTTTGATTTTTGATAGGGTAGAGGTTTTTCTAGATTGCCTAGCTTGGTATCGAATACCTGAGCTTAAGCAATCCTCCTGCCATGGTCTCCAAAAGTACTGGGATTACAGGTGTAAGCTTCCACTCCCGGTCAGCCTCTATAAGTGACTTATATGTGAGTGTAAATGGAATGAGGTCTTCTGGAGTATAAGGGTAGCTTCTTCCTTTATTGTTGAAATGAATGGAATCAAAGATGAGCCTTTTTTCTTTTCTTTCTTTTTTTTTTTTGAGTTGAAGTGTCACTCTGTTGCCCAGGCTGGATGCAGTGGCAGGATCATGGCTCACAGGAGCCTCAGACTTCTGGGCTCAGGAGATCCTTCTGTTCAACCTCCCAAGTAGCTGGGATTACAGGTATGTACTACCTCAACAGGCTTTTTTTTTTTTTTTTTTTTTTGCAGAGATGATATCTCACTGTGTGGCCTAGGTGGGTCTCAAGCTCCTGGGCTCAAGCAGTCCTCCTGCCTTGGTCTCCCAAAGTGTTGGGTTTGCAGGCATGAGGTACTGAGCCCCTGATAATCTATGGGCGCATTCAATCAAACTTGCCAAAATAGTCATGTCACTGTGTGAGTGGAATCAGTTAAAAATTAGGTAGCAAAGTGATGGAAGAAGATCTCTGCCACTTGGAAGGTGTCAGGGGCTAGTAGATGAAGTGTCTCATATCTAAGTCTAATCTGAAGATTTATGTATTCATCTCATGATACTTATGAGCATCTACTCTATGTCAGTTACAGTTCTGGATGCTGAGCTGTAGAATAAAGCCTAAATAAGCAATGTCCCTGATCTCATTGGACTCAACTATATTTGGGAAAAATAGGTCATAGATAAGAAAAATATCTGATAATAACAAGTTTTGTTAATAGAGATGAAAAAATGAGAGTGAGGGAAAATAGATTTTAGGGAAGAAATGGAATCAGAATTTCTAATTTGGTCACATTAAATTTGGGGTGCTTATTAATATCTAGTTGAAAGTGTCAGGTAAAGAAATGAGGAAATATCAAGAAATCAGCTATATGCACCAATCTGATGTTCTAGGGAGAAATCAGGGTCAGAATTGTGAATTTTTTCTTTGAGTTGGAGTCTCACTCTGTCACCCAGGCTGGAGGGCAGTGGCACACTCCTGGTCACTGCAGCTTCGACCAGCTGGGCTCAGGCGATCTTTCTGCCTCAACCTTCCAAGTAGCTAGAACTACAGGAACATGCCACCATGCTCGGCTAATTTTTTTGACTTATTGTAGAGATGAGTTCTCACCAAGTTGCCTGGGCTGGTCTCGAACCTGCGGCCTTGGACAATTCTCTCACCTCGGCCTCCCAAAGTGCTAGGATTATAGGTGTGAGCCACCATGCCCAGCCAGAATTATGGCTTTGTGGTCATCTGCATATAATTTATCTTAAAGTCATGGGCCAGGGGAGAATATGAGGAGAGATAGAGAAGAACATTTCATGACAGAACCCCAGCTACTCATAGCAGAGGATGAACTTCTAAACTAGATGGCCCTGTTTATATTGATGACACTTTATAAATTTTCATTTTTCTTTTATTACTGTCTAATGCTAGTAAAATGCTGCTGACAATATCCCTCTTGCTCTTAGTTGAACTAGGTTATTAAGCGGGCAGTAGATACCTGTCCATTTAACGGGCAGAAGAAACCTGCTGGCAAGGAGTGGCAGTTATTAGTAGAGAGAGATTGAGAAGGTAAGAGTGTCAGATTAAGACAGGAAAGACATTTTTCAGCTTTCTCTGCACATTTGGAAATTCTCTTTTTGGGAACAAATTAAAAGAATCTAGATATTATTTTATTAAAGGAGACGTAATATTTCCTTTTTGCTACAGTCAAAATGGGTCACCTCTCTTCCCCAGTTGAGATCTTCCAATGTCTCCCTATTGTCCTCATATTAAAACCCAAACTCCTCACCTTCTAAACCCGTCATTCCTTTCAGTCTCAACTATGCCACTCTCCTCCTCATACTTTATGCTTCAGCTATATTAATTTGCTTCTTCTTTTCTTGAATAGTGCTCTGTCTTCCCCAGACCTGGATTTTCACATGCTATTCCCTTTATCTGAAATGCTTCTCCCATTATTCTATTGGCTGATTCCTTTCCTACTTCAGGAAATATGACTGCTTCTGCTTAATCAAGGAGAGCTTCACATAAAGAAGAGAGTTGTCTTTGATTCCACTTATTTTCATTTTTTCTTTTTCTTATAATTTCCCACAAAAGCACTTAACACACTGTAATGTTAATTTTTTGTTAAATATATGTCTACCCATTATGTTTTAAGATACAATAGAGTCTGCTTCTGACTTGTGCTCAGGACTTAGTACACAACTTCTGAAAGTGGAAAGCATTCAATGAATATAATAAATAAATAAATAAATAGACTAGCTTCTCATTAAGCTGGTCCTATCAGTCACTCTCCTATGTATCAGGATCTGACTTCCTTCCTGGCTAATGTTTCAGATATTGGTTCCTAAACACGAGACTTGAACTACTATCCCAATTATATGTGGAGAAAGACTCAGGAAAGTTAAGTAATATGTGCAAGTTATGTGGCAGGTAAAAACAAGTTGGGAAGCACAGTAAGAGCTGACGACAAGCACTAAGAACAAACTGCCTTCCATGCTTGTCCATTTCATAGAGCTTTCCTCTCTTCCACCAGACAGAGTGGTTCCCATTCCCAGAAATGAAGGGCTATAAGTAATATTCCAGGACAAATTCAGGAAATGACTTAATGAAATTTTCTGTAATTTCTCAGACTCCATGCCTTTGCTCATGTTTTTTTCTTTTCCCTGAATTGCCTTTCCTCTTTTCTTAGATTCTGTTTTTTTGTGTGTCCTCATGGCATCCTGTCCTTATTCCCTCATCAAAATCTTACCACTTAATATTGTATTTGGCACTTTCAGGTTTTGCCATTACCAACTGAGCAATTGATTAAATGAAGCTACCTTTTGACCTCAGGAATTCATAGTCAGCTCAAGGGTCTTTCCAAATGAAACAAACATACCAGAAATTAATTATAACACAATGGGCTAAACACTACTTTAGAGATATACTGATAGTGCAGTGTGATATAATGGGTACCACAAACCTGCTCTAGAGTCTGACTGCCTGGATTTTAGTTGCCTCTGTGATTTGGGGGTGATTAAAAAATGTTTCCAAACTTTATTGTCTGCATCTGTTAAATGGGGATAAATATTATGCATACTTCATTGTGTTGTTGTGAATGAACAAGATTAGATTATGTAAAAGTGCTTAGCACTGAAGCCAGAGCATGGCAAGCATTCTACAAATGTTATCAATGATGATTACAATGTACAAAGTTGAGCTCCAAAAGGCTGGAGTGGAGAAACTGTGTGTTTAGGAAGTGCTTCATGGGAAAACTGATCCTTGAGTTCATCCTTTTTAGACGATTTAAAATTTTCCAGGCAAAGAAGATGTGGTTGAGGAAGGTATAAGTAGTACCAGAAAAAAGAAACAGAAAATTCAAGGACATAGAAATGTGAGAGCTTGGCAATTTTTGAAGTTTTCAGTAATATTTTGGTGTGGCTAAAATATAAGGTACACATGGGGTAAAAGTAAGAGGAAAGACTGAAGAGATAATGATGAAGGAAAGCTCATGAAGGGTCTTGTTTGTACACTAAGGGATTAAAATGTGATTTGGTAAGTCATAGGGAGTTATTAAAAAGTTTGTAGCTGAGGAGTATCATGGTCAGATACTTTTTTACAACCAAATCATTCTGGTGTTGGGGCTGTGAGGTCATAAAGGACTGAGATCAGGACATGGCAACAATGATGGGTCATGAGGGAAGAAGTGGGGATGGCAAGGCTGATGAATTGACAGGATATGGAATTGAAGGAGAGAGGACAACTCTCAGGTTACTGATCTCAGCAACCTGGATTTTAAGAGGCAGAGTGTAACAGCCTTCATGCATTTTACAGAAATTTTAAAAGCCACTAGGACATCCTGTCAGGCGTATTTGCATTTGAGAACAAAATAGTATATATAAAACTGAGTTTTGCATTGAACAGTTCAGACAGCTTTGACTCAGAGTCTGTCAAAGTTCATTATGTTTTTCTTCTATAATGTTTGGTGGGTAAAAATCACCCAGGAAGCATGTTGAAAAGTAACACCTCAAAGTACTTGCCCCATCAATACTAAAGTGTGACAAGAGAGAAAACATTGATATGTTATTTCATTCTGTATTTATATCCTGATGCAGTTTGGATATATGTCACCCCAAATCTTATGTTCAAATGCAATCCCCAATGTTGGAGATGGGGCCAAGTGGGAGGTGTTTGGGTCATGCGACAGAGTCTTTATGAGTGGCTTGGTGCCCCACGGTAATGAGTGAGCTCTTGCCCTGTTAGTTCATGAGAGGACTAATTGTTTAAAAGAGGCTGGCATCACCTCTTCCCTCTCTTGCTTCTACTTTTGCCATGTGATGTGCCACCTCTCCTTGTCTTCTACTATAAGTAAAAGCCTCCTGAGGCCTCACCCAAAGCTGAGCAGATGATAATGCCCTGCAGAACTGTGAGCCAAATAAACCTTTTTTCTTTATAAATATTTCCTTGTAGCAATACAAATCAGACTAATTCACAACCACATAACACGTCTAAGCACACATACATAAACACACACACACTTTAGCAAATGGTCAATTCACTGAGGTCTGTAGCCTCAGAAATATATTCCTTATGTCTGAATAGCATCTTTTGGTGTAGCATTTTCACATCTTCCCTAGTCATTCTCACAACTAGTATATTACAGAGGCAAACAGATGTCTTTATTTTACAAGCAAGGACATTGATCTCCATAGAGATTAAAATATTTAGCCAGTATGCTAGAATTGTTATGTGATTGCACTGGCTCTTGAACCAAGTTCTCTGTTTATGGAGCTGAAATTGGAGTCCACGTCTTATACTTTTTTTTTTTTTTTGAGTTGGAGTCTCACTCTGTCACCCAGACTGGAGTGCAGTGGCATGCTCCAGGCCACCGCAGCCTCGACCTGCTGGGCTCCGGCGATCCTTCTGCCTCAGCCTTCCAAGTAACCGGAACTATAGGCGTGCGCTACCATGCCCAGATAATTTTTGATTTATTGTAGAGACAAGGTCTCACCAAGTTGCCCGGGCTTGTCTCGAACCCGCAGGCTCAGGCAATCCTTTCGCCTCGGCCTCCCAAAGTGTTGGAATTACATGCAGAGCCACTGAACCCGTCCGTCTTATACTTTTAATTATTGCATTGGGTCAGAAGTTTCTCAAAATCTATTATTCATCATATAGTTGAAAGAAATGATGCTTTTAAAAACATTAAAAAAAATCCTGACGACCTAGGAATAGAAGGAACATTCCTCAAAACAGTAAGAGTCATCTATAATAAACACAAAGCCAACATTTTGTGCAATGGGCAGAAGCTGGAAGCATTTTCCCTAAGAACAGGAACAAGACAAGGATGCCTACTATCACCCCTCCTGTTTAGCATAGTCTTAGTCATAGCACTCAGGCAAGAGAAGGAAATCAGGGGTATCCAAATAGGAAAAGTGAAAGTTGAGCTATATCTCTTTATGGATAATATATTCTATACCTTGAATACTTTACGGAGTCTGTCAAAAGCCTCCTCACACTGATAAATGACTTTGGTAAAGACTCAGGTTATGAAATCAACATGCAAAGGACAGTTACATTTCTATGCACTAACAGCAAGTAGGCAAGAATCAAATAAAAAGCACAATCCCATTCACAATAGACACACACACACACACACACACACACACACACACACACACACACACAATGGAATACCCTGGCATCCACCCAATAGGAGAAGTGAAGGACCTTTACAAAAAGAATTACAAAACATTGCACAAAGAAATAAAGGATGACACAAAGGAAAAGAAAAACATTCCATGCTCATGGATTGGAAGGATAAATATTGTCAAGATGTTTATCCTACCCAAGGCAATCTACAGATTCAAAGTAATACCCATCAAATTGCCAATATTATTTTTCTCAGACTTGGAAATGACAATACAGAAATTCATATGGAAACAAAAAAGGGCACAAATAGCCAAAACAATCCTCAGCAAAAGGAACAAAGTGAAGTCTTTTACACTTCCAGACTTTAAACTTTAGGCTACAGTTGTCAAAACAACCTGGTATTTGGCACAGGAATAAGAGCATAGACCAATGGAATAGGGCAGAGATTCTGGAAGCGAAAAGGTCTCTCAACCAACTCTTATTTCTTTCTTTCTTTTTTTTTGAGTTGGAGTCTCACTCTGTCACCCAGACTGTAGTGCAGTGGCCGCTCCTGGCCACCGCAGCCTCGACCTGCTGGACTCCGGTGATCCTTCT
>NW_007260534.1:133570-143721 GCF_000164805.1 Carlito syrichta | reverse complement strand
TGTAGAGATGAGGTCTTGCCAAGTTTCCCAGGCGGGTCTCGAACCTGCGGGTTTAGGCAATCCATTCACCTCAGCCTCCCAAAGTGCAGGATTACAGGCTGAGCCACCGAGCCCAGCTCCAACTCTTCTTTCAACAAATCCAGCAAAGAAGATCATATTTAGCAAATGATGCTGGGAAAGCTGACTAACCACATGCAGAAGAATGAAACTGGACCCCTACCTATCACCCTATACAAAAACCAACTCAAAAAAGTTCTTATAATAGACCTCAACCTAAAACCTCAGACTATAAGAATCCTAAAAGACAATGTAGGAAACACTCTTGTGCACCTTCTAGTAGGCCACAAATTCTTGATCAAGTCCCCAAAAGCTAATGCCATAAAAGCTAAGATAGACAAATTGGACCTTATTAAACTGAAAAGCTTTTGCACAACCAAAGAAACAATCAAGAGAGTAGAGAGACAACCCATAGAATGACAAAGGCCTAATATCTAGGATCTACAAGAAACTCAAACAAAGTGAAAGGAAAAAAACCAAACAACCCCTTTAAAAAGTGGGCAAAGACATGAGCAGACACTTCTCAAAAGATGATATACAAGCAGCCGACAGATATATGAAAAAAATGCTCAGCCTTACCAGTCATCAGAGACATGTAAATCAAAACTACAATGAGATCCTGCCTAACTCCTATAAGGATGGCTATGATTAATAAGTCAGAAAACAACAGGTACTGGTGTGAGTGTGGAGAAAAAGGAATGCTTCTCCACTGTAGGTGGGAGAGCAACCTAGTTCAATTTCTATGGAAAGCAGTATGGCAATTCCTAAAAGAACTAAAAATTGACCTTCCATACAATCCAGCAATCCCTCTCTTGGGAATATACCCAGAGGAGCATAAATTGTTCCACAAAAAAGACACCTGCACTTGCATATTTATAGCTGTACTATTCACAACAGCAAAACCATGGAACCAATCCCATTGCCCATCAAAAGTGGACTGCATAAAGGAAATGTAGTACATATATATGATGGAGTACTATGCAGTCAAAAAGAAGAACACAATAATGGACTTCACAGCAAATTGGATAGAATTGGAGATCATCATACTTAGTGAGCTATCATAGAAACAAAGAACTGTATACCATATGTCCTCACTCACAAGTGGGCCCTAAACATTATCCACATTAACACAAGGGAGAGATCGACAGTTATTGAGCATTGCTAGGGGAAGGAGGAAGGGATGGAGGAGGGTAGGTGGGCACATGACAACACAAAGGGTACCTGATCCACTACCAGAGGGAGTAAAGGTCATTTAGAAGCCCACATTTCACCTGCATGCAGCCTACTTATGTTGTAAATTTTCACAGTATCTCACATCTCTATAAAAAAATAAAATGTATCTCTTGGGGAGACAGTGTGGCGATTTCTGAAAGAACTAGATATTGATTTTCCATATGACCCAGCAATCCCCTATTGGAAATGTTCCCAGAGGAACTCAAATAATTCAGCAAAAAGATACTTGCACATGCATGTTTGTTGCAGCTCTATTCACAATAGCAAAAACATGCAACCAACCATGCTGCCCATCGAAGCTGTACTGGCTAAAAAAAAATGTGGTGCATATATATTATGCAGCCATAAAGAAGGGCAAACATATGGACTTTGCAGCAACTTGGATGGATTCAGAGTCTATCATACTCAGTGATCTATCACAGAAACAAAGAACAGAGTACATATGTTCTCACTCATAAGTGGACCTTGAACAAGACAGGGATTGGCAGTAGTGGGAAACTGCCAGGAGAGAGGGGGTGGGATTGGCAGTGGAGGGAAACTGGCAGGGTAGAGAGGGGCACACCTCATCAACAAGGCTACTTGCATAATGAACATTTATATAACTAACCCTGAATTGTACCCCACATCTTTAAAATAAAATAAAATTTAAAGAAAGCACCACGAGGACAATCCCCTTAGGTCCCCTCCTGCTGTGGGAGCTTTTCTGTCCTCTCAATAAATCCTGCATTCTCACTTAAAAAAAAAAAAAAAGCACCACAGAACTGCAAAAATTAAAAAATAAGAATATTTAAAAACATTTATTGAAATCTTGGAATCTAGCACTATATTGGTGATAGTTTATATTTATATTATATATATATAGATAAATATAGTATATCGATATATCTGAAAGTTGTATAGCATGGTATTTGTAAGAACTCTTTTGGTTAAGGGTGACCGTAACTGAACTTAAACTTGTTTTAAAAACAAAAGAATGCAATGTTTGATGTAGCTGGGAAGTTGAAGTGTTTTTCTTCAGCCTTATCTAGATTGGGGGTGTCAAATAATTCTTTCTTTTCCTTTTTTCTCTCTTTTCCCTCTCTCCCATCATCCCTTTATCCTTCTCTCTTCTCATTTTTAAAATCTTTGTTTTATTTTGTGTTGGCTTAGTTTCCAGGCAAAGTTTCCCGCTGTATTTGTAAGAATGACTTTGGAAGCTCAAAATTTCATGGATCTTAATATTTACAATCTCTGCATTTAAGAAACCTTCCATCCTAGCATATTATATTTAAAACATTTGTTGGTCATGTGCTTTTTTTGTGAACAAATATATTTTAACTGGGATACTCTGATTTGGTAACCAGGGTCAGAAACCCAATGCAGCAGTGATGGAAGTGTCTCCCCCACTAATTCCCCCTGACCCTTTTAAAATGAGATTGTATATAATGGGGTAGTGTCGTTCATTAATGAGAAATTGGGTGCTATTTTCAAGAGATGAATAAATAATTCTGAACAGGAAAAAAACTGGGGATATCATACAGTACTCTAGAATTTCATAGATAAGACAGTCTTTGAGATGGGTAAGATGATGGAGGGCTTCCCCCTTTAGCTCCTCTACTCTTTATTGTGTAACTCTTAACTCTACTACTCTTTATTATATAACTTTTGTCAGACTTAGTTTTTTCTGTTGTAAAATGAGGACAATGTTGCTTCCCCAATGACTACATATGGCTACTTTGAGGATCAAAGAGAGTCCTCAAATGTTTTGGTGATGGTTGCAGCTGTACAAACACAAGGTATCCCTTTCAGTGTCTGGGGGTTCCTCCAGCATGTCTCATTCCTGTCTGAGCCCTCCAAGACATAATGTGCATACTCAGGGAATGTCTATAGTGCAGAAATAGCATTTCAACAGAGGGAGCACTTAACCCAAGAGGATATATTGTGGATTTATGTACACTCTGAGGGAGAAATATTTGATGGCAAGGATGACTTTAAGTAGCTCTCATGTGATATCACCTAGTCATTTCTCTGCTTAGTTTCAGAAACATGCACAACATAGTGATAAAAAATAAAGACTTTAGACTCAGAGAATTCGAGTGTGAGTGCTGGGTGGCATACTACATATGTGACCTTGAATTTGTTATTTAATCTCAGCTCCATTTTTCCCAACTGTTAAATAATGAAAGCAATGCATGCTTGCTTTGCCATTTCCCGAAAATGGTTGTCAGGAACCCATGAGATTGTGGTCAGAAGACCCTGGAATAAAGACAGAGCTGAGTTTCAGCCCTCATTTGTCTACTTACGGAGTGCACTCTGTTAGCACCCTGCTCCTCCCCGCTCCCCCATGTGGATTATTTATACAGCTTCTGTATCTCTTTTTGCTTTTGCCTGCCTCCTTTTGCTTCTAATGATATAAACCTGTGACTTTTCAGAGGAGGACTGCTACTGTGGAAAGTACCAGAAGTTTACAACCCGGGAGGCATGCAACCAATGATAGCTGTGTTGGCCAGCTCCCTCGCTCTGGTAGGAATCTGCGGCAGTCTCCCCTCCAGTGCTCCCCTGTTGGATCGGGACTTTGCCTGAAATCGGCACCTCCCCCCCCGCCTATTTCTTTCTCTTTCCTCTCCTGCTTTCCCAGATTACTGGTTTTTCCTGGGAACTCCTCTTTAATAAGTCATTTGCACACAAATTTTCATCTCAAGATGAGGGAATTTGATCTAAGACAACTTACTAATGTCTAGCCTTAGGCAAAGTGACTTACTAGGAACCTCATCTGGAAAATGAAGATGGTAGCATCCATCACATGAGGTTTTTGGATCATAGTACTTATTCAGTACATGACAACAGTTATTTCTATACACTGTGAGACCTTCTGCAAAGGCAGGAGTACGTTTTTATTTTATGATATAGGAGGATAGTCCAGATGATCAGTTAAACCTGGTGTGGGTGCTCTTTATGCAGATAAATGTCTCTACTTTGAAATTCTAGGATTCACCTCTTCTTGTCCATTCTATGATTCTACTGCCTGCCCTTGTCCTTTCCCTGGGTTTATACCTCTGGGCTCTCTCTGGCAGGTACTGAGAAAGAGCCTTTTGAGCCATTTGTGAAAATAGCCTGTACTTCAGTGAGCAAGGATCTCCCTTCCCTCCTTCCCAGATTAAGTACTGGCTGCCACTTCCCAAGTGAGCATTGACGAGGCACATTTATTGTTTTGGATGAAGTGTGGCAGGACAGCTGGGAATTGCCAGCCAGAAAAGGCTCCCACATGCACAAAGCACTCAGACCCTTTGGCTCCAATTTGCTGCTGGCTTATGAGGAAATTGTAACGCGAATGTGAGTGACTGGTTGAACACAGAGGGGGAGGTCAGACAGAAAGGTTGGAGAAAGCCTTGTCTGATCAAATATCCTGCGTCGCTACCCTGTTCAAGGTGGGAAGGTTAGAGGATTTGCCCTGTTCACTCAGCTGCGCACCTTGGCTGCCAGATACCCATGCTTGCTTGGGGCTATGACAAGCCCTTTCTGTTGCTCTGTGTAGGACATGACAGCTGTTGAGAAATATCAGGTGAAAGGAAAACAGCTGAGGATTTCTTTCAAAGAAGTGAGCAGGGTTTGAAAGCTGTGCACTTGTTATGATTAAAGAAGAAAACAAAGAATAGAGCACATTAAGGCAGGAAGGAGACTAAGAGATCATGCAATCTGATTCCTCACTTTATAGACAAGTAACTGGTATCCATAGAAGAAAATGTTTTGTTTCAAAGACATACAACTGTTAGTGGCAGGAAGAATTTACAATCCAAATTTAGACAAATGAGCATATAACTTCTCCATCATCCCTTTCTGTCTGGCTGCTTTTTCAATTTGGTTGTCCTTCAGCAATGTGGCTCTTTGTTTAATAATACTTTACTGTTCACTATACATAATTTGAGTCCCCACTGCATGCCAACCTCATGTAGACATTGCAATTCTTACAATGATGCATGAGCAGACACTGATCCTGTTGATGATATTGTAAGAGGTTATACAACTTACCCAGGATCACACAGCTAGCAAGTGGCCAAATCTCTGTCTTTTTGATTAGATAATTTTCACTCTTTCCAAGATATGATACTAGCTCTGAGGGTTACTCTTTTAAGTCAATCAGGATTATGGATTTGGGAGAAAGGAAGGAATTAGATGGGACTAAACAGGAGAAGGTTGGAATAAAGTAGTTGGGAAAGTGATGGCTGTGGGTGGCCCTTGGAGTTCCTGCCAGCCAGAAGGAATAAGTTAATGGGATTCTTTAAGATGATAGCATAAATATATGGGCCATGAACAAGATTCTTTGTTACAGGTTTAAATTAGAACTATACTTTTTTCTTAAAACCACAAATTTCTTCTCGTTTTTGCAAGGGAAAAAGTCTGAGTGACAAAGGTGAAAACATATACTATGTTGACTTGTATTCTTATAGGTCTTGAGGTCATAGGAGGTTTAAGCTATGAAACGAGAAAAGAAAATCAATTTAATCTCTTTTAACTAAAAAAAAAAAAAATCACATCCGAGGGAAAATTGGCAAATCCTACATTCAGAATGTAATTTCATTTGAAGAATGGATTTAGTATGACAGCAGATAAGATGCTTTTCTCCATGTGACCACTATTAAAAGTTGAGTAGGTATAAACAGTTCCTACACCTCATGAAATTCCTTGATGAGGTATGAAATGGAACATGTGTAGGATGAAATATTTGCAATTGTTTGGAAACATAGATTCTTGATATACCAAATTGTCCTGAGGATGAGGAAGAAAATGAAAACAAGTAGTTAGAAGAAAGATAAATGGAACTTTAACACATTTAAAAAAACATTATGATGAAAAGTCTTTTGTTTCTATTAAATTATATTTTTCATTCTGAAATATTGGAACTAAAATCTTGAAAAGAAGAAAAAAGTACTCAAAGTGATATCCATGATATCCTGTCACTTATAGCACTTTGGTTTGTGTTTTTTAATCTCTTCTATGCTTGTCTTCTTGTGTAATTACAATTTTATGTGCAATTTTATGTACTGATTTTCCAATAAAATAATAGCATTTTTAGGTTATTATATAGTTTCCATAAAGGTAATTTTTAGTAATTTATTATACTTGCTGAATGGATAGATAATAATTTATAATCTTTTCCCAACAAAGAACATTTAGGTGGTTGCTGTAAATGGCATTGCATATCACCAAGACTTTAACATCTCTTGGTATTGACATGTCTCTTTTAATCAGGTATTGCATGCTAATTACTTTAATGAATTCCCTGAATTTAAACCATCCTTGAATTCCTTATATAAACTTCACTTTGTTATGCTGTATTTTGAATTTAATTTGCCACAATTTTATGTAGATTTGTATATCTGTGTTCACAAATATGAATAATTTTGAGCAGGCACAATAAGGTAGCCTGTTCTCCTTGAGAGTTAATGGCTACTTTGTCAGGCAGATCTGGTTTTAAATCCTCCACTTCTGGGTTATATGACCTTTAACAAATTAATTCACTTTTCTTTATTTTTAATATAAATATTTGAAAATTTTTATTTTAATAATATGGGCTCAATTCAGGTTTACATGGTCATTCGTGCATACAAAGTATGGGTCTCATTTTGGTCCTTACTTCACCTGGTTTGAAATCAGGTACACTTATTGAGGAAGTGTGCTCCCACTCCCTCCCCTGGCAGTTTCCCATTACTGCCAATTCTTTTCCTATAGTATTATGATAATTTTTCAGGGTCTGCTTATGAGTGAGAACATGTGGTACTCAGTTGTTTGTTTCTGTGATAGATCACTGAGTGTTATAGATTCTAAGTCCATCCAAATTGATGTGAAGTTCACAATTTTGTCCTTCTTTATGACTGCATAATAGTCCATCGTGTATGTGTACCACATTTTTTTATCCAGTCACTTTTGATGGGAAGTATGATTGGTTCCCTGCTTTTGCTATTGTGAATAATGCTGCAATAAACATGTACATGAAGATATCTTTTTTGTAGAGTAATTTGAGTTCCTCCAGGTATAATCCAAGAAGAGAGATTGCCAGGTTGTATGGAAGGTTGATTTTTAGATCTTTTAGGAATTGCCACACTGTTTTCCACAGAAGTTGTATTAGTTTACACTCCCATCAGCAGTGTAGAAGTGTTCCCATTTCCCTGCATCCTCTCCGGCATCTTTTGTTTTTTGAGTTATTGATGATGACCATCCTGACTGGAGTTAGGTTGTATCTCATTGTGGTTTTAATTTGCATTTCTTTGATAATTAGTGAGGCTGAGCATTTTTTCATATATCTGTTGCCTGCTTGTATATAATCTTTTGAGCAGTGTCTATTCATATCTTTTGCCCCCTTTTTAATGCGCTATTTGTTTTTTTCTTTTTGGCACATTTGAGTTCCTTGTATATCCTAAATGTTAGGCCTTTGCCGTATATGCTGTTGGCAAATATTTTTCCCCATTCTGTGGGCTGTCTGCCTGCTCTCTTGATGGTTTATTTTGCTTTGCAGACTTTTCAAAAGGTCCCATTTGTCTATCTTATCTCGTATGGCATGGGGTTTTGATCAGGAATTGGTTGCCAGTTCCAATTTCCATAAGGATGTCTCCTGCATTTTCTAAGATTCTTAAAGTATAGTTTGAGGTTCTTCTTATCAGTTCTTTCATTTTAATTTTATTTGGTTGTGTATTTTGAAAATAACACTCAAGTTTATTGATGTTTACCTATAATTAAACATTTAATTCTGAAACATAATTTGAATATCATTTTCAAATTCTGAGATGTGTTTTAAATGACCCATTGAATGGGTCAAAGATATTATAAATTCACAAAGATCTACACCATACTTAAGACTGTGATAACATTTTTCTTCATTATTCTATGTTTTAGGTAACCACATTTTCAAAGTTGGAGGAATGAGACTCATGGATTATAGCAAATGTGCGAGAAGGCTAAGACAACTATTACGGGTATGATGCTATCTGGTGGATCTTAAACTCTTATCTGCTTACTGTTGGCTGTTTTAGTAGGAAAGATTACCAGTCTTACCACCTGGACAAAACCCATTCTCCCAGGTGATTTTCGTGTGCAGGATTTCAAATGAGGAAAATCACAGGGATAGTAGAAAGAGATCATAAACTTTTTGTTCACACTGAGTTACAAAACCCTGTTATTTATTTATTGATCTCAAGAAAATGCTCTAATTTTTCTGGATTTCAGTTTTATTATATGTAAAAAGGTTAAATACCTCGATTATAGGGTTATAACTTATCTTCCATGAATAAGTGATCAATGAATGGCAGCCATTATTATTATGGTATTCCCTCGATATGAGATACTTTCCCCTCCATGTTAATGTTTCTGTGGTTGAGCTGTATCTCAAAAGTAAGATAGACAATTCTGTCAGTTGGCAAGCAGAAGAATTAGTTACTGGACCGCTATATAGCTTAAAGATTGATAAACTTGTCCATACATGGAGGTTATTTAATGACTTGGTTGTTAACTCAGTTGAATTATTTGTATCAATATCATTACTGGGGGGTTGAATTTTAACTTAAATATGGACCCTTAATTAAATATTTAAATACCTTCAAAACAACTGAGTTATGATGTAGTATTAAAATGAAAAAAATTATGTTTCAAGAAGAATGATTAACAATGCAAGTAAAGGAAATAGAAATTGCTTTGGAATAGATAATACAAATCTTAAAGTGGAAAGTTGGGATAACCAATTTATGTGTGTGTAAGATTGTCATTTAGGTGCCAAACAGCTCTTTCTCAAAAGCTGTTGACTGGCTTTCAAGAGAAGTTGGATAACTTTCAGGATACCACTTTTTGTAAAGAAAAAGATAAAGCTATGAGGCTACATATATAAGCACCAATATTTGTCTGTATGTCTGAGAATAATACTTTTAATTATAAAGGTATGAAAAGATCACTATCCTGAGCCTTGGTTATGCAAGTCTAAATCTTGGATTCCAAATTTGATTAGACCACTGAGGAAAAATAATATGGATAAATATAAATTATTGCTATATTTTTAAAGGTAAATATTTATGTGATTCTCTACCCCATCCTCCAACAAATCTTTAACAAAATGATGTGGTTTATATGGACAATATATTAGGACAGTATAAAATATATGGTGTGGCAGTATAATTGATTAATTACCTTAGCATCTGTACCTGAAATCTTATGACAGCCTAGATTAATCATAGAGTAGCAGTCTGCTTATTTGTACTCATTATAAGTCTTGCTTTTGTCCACATAGAAATTTTTTTTTTCCTGAAAGAGTTAATAGAGGTAGAAAGTTATTCATGCTAGCTATCACTACAACTCTTGCAATCTTTTTGGTTTTTTTGAGTCTTTGTAGAGTTGCAGAGATGTAAGTGATGTTAACATAAAGCTTAAATAGCAATAAATGTTTGTGTTATTTAATGCCTTGTCTGTTCTGTAATGACAGTCACACATGCAATGTTAGTGCTAATTTTATTCTGAAACACCAGACACCTGGTGGTCAGCTGTAACTTAAAAAGTCCCTGAAGTTGATTTTCTTCTTGAATTTTAAGAATTCTGAGGACTATAGTATTAGAAGCCAGTAATTATTGTATTCTATAGCATCTGTTGGATTCCATAGCACCTATTAAATTCCGTAGAACATTAAACATTAAGAATAAATGTTGAAGCCGGGCTCGGTGGCTCTGACTTTGAGTCAGAGTGAGACTCCAACTCAAAAAAAAAAAAAAAGAAAGAATAAATGTTGATTTTGTTTGCTCATTTGTTTAAATTTTCTGGTCTAACCTATGGTCCAGACAGAGAGGAACAGGATAAAAATGGTGGGTCCACTCTGTTGAAACATGTCTTTTTTTTTTTTTTTTTTT
>NW_007260534.1:125713-133487 GCF_000164805.1 Carlito syrichta | reverse complement strand
ATGAAGTCTCACTGCCCAGGTGGGTCTCGAACCCGCGGACTCAGGCAATCCACTCACCTCAACCTCCCAAAGGCACAGGATTACAGGCTGAGCCACTGAGCCCGCCATGAAACATGTCTTCTTAATGACTTCTGTTGGAATACTTTATTTTGGGATATTACAGAAATAGCATAAGTATTTGCTAATACGGAGTTAACATATACTTAAATAAACTGTGCTCAATATGTGTATAGCTCGAGTAAGCATAATTGTATGCTAATAATTTTCTATAAAACTAAAATATATAAAAGAATATCTACAATGTTATTTCTCATTTTTTATGAGGACATTAGGAAGGCTTTTAGGGCTGGCTAGTATTTTTTTCCTGGTATGGCACCTCTGCCTTTCTTATACTGATAGTACACTTTCAACTTGTATACATGTTGACTATGTCAGGCAACTATGGTCCACTTAAATCTCATTAGTGATCCCAAGAGCAGAGGATGTTGGGCAAAATGTATCGAGGTTGTAGTCAGATTGAACTATATTTTAGTCTCCCCTCTGTCATATATTTGTGGAATATGGGTTAAATTTATTTTACCTCCCTTGTCTGTGAAATGAGAATAGCAACACCTCATTAATGGATTTTCCCATGACTATTTTCATTAATATTTTATTTTATTATTTTTAAATGTTAATAATTCTATATATTTATACTGTATAACATGATATTTAGAAATATGTATACACTGTGGAATGGCTCAATGTATCTAATTAACATATGTATTACCTCAATTATTTTTTGAGAAAACTTGAAATCTACTCTCTTTTTTCTTTTTTTTTTTGAGTTGGAGTCTCACTCTGTCGCCCAGACTGGAGTGCAGTGGCCGCTCCCGGTGATTGTCAAAGTATAATACATTGTTATTAACTATAGTCATCACGTTGTACAATAGATCTCTTAAACATGTATCTCCTGTCTAAGTGAAATTTTGTGTTCTTTGACTATCATCTCTCCAACCTTGCCCCCATCCCACATCAGCCCCTGGAAACTACCATTCTATTCTCTACTTCTAGAACTCAACTTTTTCAGATTTCACATATAAGTGAAACCACGTGTATTTGTCTTTCTGTTTCTGGCCTCTTTTACTTAAAATAATGTCCTCCAGGTTCATGCATGCTGTCACAAATGACAGGATTTTCTTTTTTGTTTTTTTAAAGCTGAATAGTATTTAATTGTGTATACATGCATTTTATTTATCCACTCATATGCTGATGTACACTTAGGATGATTCCATATTTTGGCTATTTGCTATGACTATTAAAGGAAATAATTTATTTAGAAGTACACTGCCTGGCATATAGTGGGCCCCAAATAAATGCCAACTTCCCTTCTATTACATCACTTCTTTCTTTCTCCTCGACCTTCAATGGGTCATTTTATTGTTTATAAAATAGATGACACATAGTCCAATCTCCAGATCAAGAGCTCTCAAAGTGTGGCCCTCAGATTAGTATCATTAACATCAGCTGAAGGCTTGTTAGACATGCAAATTCTTGGTCCTACCACAGGCCTCCTGCATCAGAAATTCTCATGGTAGGACCAAGTAATATATGATGTCCTCTTGGTGATTCAGTGCATGCTAAACTTTCATAACCACTGCCCTGAAGTGTGAGTTCCTGTTTGAACAAGTGTCTGATAACTTTGTTTTTATTGTTTTTATCTCTGAACAAATCTGAACACTGCATAGGTTGCTGGAGTCCAGTTATGCAGCACAATGCCCAAGAATGCCTTTTGTTCTTGATATGAGATTGAAAGGGTAAGGACTACTAATGCTGGTTGATTCCAATTTGGAAAACAAGCACTGAATATAACTAGAAGTAATTACTTCCACTGTATGCTTCTACTACATTTTATAGGTCTTTCTATTTGACTGTCAATTCTTTTTTCCTGCTTTGTATATCATCCCCTATATATTTTATATTGATACTATCAGTATAAGAAAGGCCTTTGACAAAAGCAATGTCATCTTTCTTACTTTTGTATTCCCAATACCAAACTAGTGCCTGTCATATATAGATAGACAGAGTTGGGTAATAGTAGAAGAAAAAAAACTATAGTCAGAATCTATTTCTTACGGATTGTATCACTTTGGCCTAATTATTAAATGTCCTTGAACTTAAACTGTATCAGCTTTAAAACAAATATTATCATTGATCCATTTTTCTTGATTAAAAAGATAGGATTAAATACAATATTTTTTATAAAATAGATGACACAGGTATTTACTACACGTTTGATGAATTACACATGAATTGACCTAGTAGAGAGATCTGTTTTTAGTGACAATTCTGCTAAATTACTTGTAAATTATGCTAAGTGTTACACACAATTTTCCTTTAGAGTCACAAGTAAAGAAAGTTGGTCCCAACCTGCACTTGTCAAAGAAACATCAGCTTCAGGCTACTTGGCAAGGATTCTTTGCAAGCACTGTTTGAGATGTGACTGGAGGTAATAATTCTGCAGCTTCTCTCTGGATAATGATTCTTTCATCACATAGTTTTGCTGAGAGAGCTATGGGACGCCTTGCTGTTGATTCCATCTGGAGCTCCATTGTACTGGAACGTGGGGAACGTGTCATAAGCACCACCCAGAGAAGGTCAGTATTAGCACTTGCTCCACCTAGGTACCTGATTTTGACCAGGAATCCTAACATCAGTAAATGTTAGCTATGGAAACAGCATGTCCAAACACTTATGTAAGATTTGCTTAATTAGATCGACAATTGTGAACAAAAGATTTAAAAGGTGGTATGGCTTAGAGAAACAATACTCTTTCTTAGAACTTTTTACTGTTTCCAAAGGCCAGAAAATACAGTCAGAATTCCAGAAACTTTTGTTTAAATCTCTATATGAACTGCCATATTCTACCTTACCAAATTTTTCTCTCACTATTTCTCATGTGATCTTTCTCCATGTATTTTGCTGCCCTATAAATGCCCATCATTTTACCATTTTTGAGTCTTTACTCAAAAAATTGCCTACTTACATGTTCTAGTTGAACCCATTCTTCTATACTCAGTTCAAATGTTACCCTTTTCAGTAAATATTTACTTGATCTAACCACTAAGAATTAATATTTCATTTGGTTATTGAATAAATAAGCACATTTTAGATAATAATGTATATATATATATATATATATATTTATTTATTTTTTATTTTTATTTTTTGAGTTGGAGTCTCACTCTGTCACCCAGACTGGAGTGCAGTGGCTGCTCCTGGCCACCGCAGCCTCGACCTGCTGGGCTCCAGAGACCCTTCTGCCTCAGCCTTCCAAGTAGCTGGAACTACAGGCGCACACTACCACGCCCAGCTAGTTTTTGATTTATTGTGGAGATGAGGTCTCGCCAAGTTACCCAGGTGGGTCTCGAACCCGCAGGCTCAGGCAATTCACTCACCTCAGCCTCCCAAAGTGCGGGATTACAGACTGAGCCACAGAGCCCGGCTGATAATAATATTTTATTTGCATAATAAAAAACATTAAATAAATGTCAGTAGCTTTAGGGGTGCAGGTGGTTTTGGCTACATGGATAGTCTGGGCTTTTGGTGTACCTGTCTCCCAACTAGAGTACGTTGTACTCAATAGGTAATTTTTCATTCCTTACTTTCCTCCCACCCTGCCTCCTTCTGAGTCTCCAGTGTTCATTATACCAATGAAATATGTCTTTACAGACACAAAATTTAGTTCTTACTTATAAGTGAGAATGTGTGTTTTTTTTTTTTCCGTTTTTGAGTTGCTTAACTTTGGAGAATGGCCTCTAATTCCATCCAAGTTGCTGCAAAATACATTATTTCATTCTTTTTCATGGATGAATATTATTCTATGGTGTGTGTGTATATACACACGCGTATCTAGATCTATCTGTATGTCTACCTAGCTGTTTATCTATCATCATCTATCTATCATATTTTCTTTATTCACTGACAGGTTTATGGGCACTTAGGCTGATTCTACATCTCTGCAGCTATGAAGTGTACTGCGATAAACATACCGGTGCAGGTATCTTCTTTGTATAATGGCTTCTCTTCCTTTGGGTACATACCCAGTAGTGGGATTACTAAATCAAAGGTAGATCTACTATTAATTTTCTGAAAAATCTTCATGCTGTTACCCATAGAGTCTTTACTAATTTTCATTCCCATCAATAGTAAAATTCTTCCCTTTTCACTGCATCTGCACTAACGTATATTGTTTTTTGACTTTTTAATAATGCCATTCTTACTGGGTTTAGGTGGTATCTCACTGTGGTTTTAATTTGCATTTTCCTGATAATTAGTGACATTGAGCATTTTTCATATGTTTGTTGACCATTTGCATATCTTCTTTTGAGAGATGTCTGTTCATGTCATTTGCTCACTTTTTAATGGATTTTTTTTTTTTGGTGATTTGTTTGAGTTCTTTGTAGACTCTGGATATTAGTCATTTGTTGGATGTATAGTTTATGAGTATTTTCTCCCATTCTGTAGGATGTATATTTACTCTGTTGATTATTTATTTTGCTGTGCAGAAGCTTTTAGTTTAATTAGGTCCTTCTTATTTATTTTTTATTTTCATTGCATGTGATTTTGAGGCATTAGTTATAAATTCTTTGCCATGACCAATGTCCAGAAGAGTTTTTCCTAGGTTTTCCTCTAGAATTTTTATAATTTCAGGTCATACATTTAAGTCTTTAATCCACCCTTAGTTAGTTTTTGTATATGATAAAATATAGGGATCCAGTTCCATTCTTCTGCATGTGACTATCCAATTTTCCCAGCATCATTAATTGAATAGGATGTCCTCTCCCCAGTATAGGTTTTTTGTCTGCTTTGCCAAAGATCAGTGATTGTAGGCATTTGGCTTAATTTCTGAGTTCTCTATTCTGTTCCATTGGTCTGTGTGTCTACTTTTATATCAGTACCATGCTGTAAAACACATTTCTGGTGTCTTATTTAAAGTTAAATTTTATTTTATTATAGAAATGTGGGGTGCTAGTGAGGATTAACTACATAAGTAGGCTGCATGCAGGTGAAGAGTGGACTTCTAACTGGCCCCCACTCCCTCTGGTATAGGACCAGGTACAGTTTGTTTTGTTACATGCCCCCCAATTCTTTCCCCCACTTCCTTTCCTAACAGTGCCCAGCAACTGCTGATCCCTCCCTTGTACTAATGTGATTTATGTTCAGAGCCCGCTTATGATTGAGAACATGTGGTATTCATATTGTTTCTGTGATAATTCACTTAGAATGATGGTCTCCAATTCCATCCAATTTGTTATGAAGTCCATAATTTTGTTCTTTTTTATGGCTGTGTAATACTCCGTCATGTATATGTACCACATTTTCTTTATCCAGTCCACTCTTGATGGGCAGTAGAGTTGGTTCTAGGTTTTTCCTATTGAGAGAAGTGTGGTAATAAACATGTGTGTGCAGGTGTCTTTTCTGTAGAATGATTTATGTTCCTCTAGGCATATTCTTAGGAGTGAGATAACTGAATTGTGTGGAAGGTCAACTTTTAGTTCTAGGAATCACCACACTACTTTCCATAGAGGCTGAACTAGGTTGCACTATCACCAACCATGTAGAAGCATTCCTTTTTCTCTGTACCTGTGCTAGCACCTGCTGTTTTTTGACTTGTTAATGATGGCCATTTTTACCAGAGTTAGGTGATAACTCATTGCAGTTTTGATTTACATTTCTCTGATGATGAGTAAGGCTGAGCATTTTTTCAAGTGTCTTTTAGCTGCTTGTATGCCATCTTCTGTGAAGTATCTGTTTATGTCCTTTGCCCACTTTTTAATGAAGCTGTTTTTTTTCCTTTCACTTAGTAAAACAAATTTTTTATAAAAAGTTTATTTTTTAAAATGTGAGGTACAATTCAGGATTAGATATACAGGTGGTCATCATCATACTGGTAATGTTTTGGCCTCCCTTTTGCCCCCACTTCTCCTAGTTTGATATCAGGCAGTATTATTGATATTATGGGCCTTCTCTCTCCCCTGGCAGTTTCCAGCTACTGTCAATTCTTTTGGTATAGTAATATGGTAAATGTTCAGGGTCCACTTATGAGTGAGAACATGTGATACTCTGTTCTTTGTTTCTGTGATACATCACTGAGTATCATAGACTCTAAATCTATCCAAGTTGCTGCAAAGTCAATAATTTTGTTCTTCTTTATGACTGCATAATGTCCCACCATGTATATGTACCATATATATTTTTACCCAGTCCAGTTTCAATGGCCAGCATGGTTGGCTCTATGTTTTTGCTCTTGTAAATAGTACTGTAATAAACTTGAGTATATAGGTATATTTTTTGTAGGGTGATTAAAGTTCCTCTGGGTATATTCCCAGAAAGGAAATTGCTGGGTCATATGGAAGGTCAGTTTCTAGTTCTTTTAGGAATCACCACACTGTTTTCCATAGAAGTTGAAATCGTTTGCATTCCCACCAACAGTGTAGAAGTGTTTCCTTTTCTCTGCATCCTCCCCAGCACCTGTTGTTTTTTGCTTATTCATATTGGCCATTCTTACTGCTTACTGGAGTTAGGTGTTATTTGAATGTTTTTTTTTTTTTTTCTGAGTTGGAGTCTCACTCTGTCGTCCAGGATGGAGTGCAGTGGCATGCTCCTAGCCACCTTAGCCTCGACCTGCTGGGCTCAGGTGATCCTTTCACCTCAGCCTTCCAAGTAGCCAGAACTATAGCATGCCTGGCTAATTTTTTGACTTATTGTAGAGACAAGGTCTCACCATGTTGCCCAGGCTGGTCTCCAACCCACGGGCTCAGGCAATCCTCTCATCTCGACCTACCAAAGTGCTGCGATTATAGGCTTGAGCCACCATGCTCAGCCTGAAGGTGGTTTTGATTTGTGCTTCTTTGATGATTAGTGAGGCTGAGCATTTTTTCATGTGTCTGTTGCCTCCTCATATGTCTTCTTTTGAGAAGTGTCTATTCATGTCTTTTGCCCTCTTTTTAATGGGGTTCTTTATTTTTTTCCTTTCAGCACGTTTGAGTTCCTTGTGGATCCTGGATGTTTGGCCTTTGTTAGATATGTAGTTGGCAAATATTTTTTCCCATTCTGTGGGCTGTCTTCCTGCACTCTTGATGGTTTCTTTTGCTTTGCAGAAGTTTTTCAGTTTGATTAGGACCCACTTGTCAGTCCTATCTCTTATGGCATGGGCTTTTGGGAATAGTTGCCCATTCTGATTTCTGTAAGGGTGTCTCCTGTGTTTTCAAATATTCTTAATGTATAAGATTTTACGTTTAGGTATTTGATTTATTTGGAGTTGACTTTTATGTATATTTCATTCTTCCTGATATGGTCAGCCAGTTTTCCCAGCACATTTACTAAATAGGTTCTCTTATTTCCAGTGGTTGTTGTCGGAGGCCTTGTCTAAGTTGAGTTGGTTGAGAAATTGAAGTTTTTTTCCTGGAATCTTATCCTGTTCCATTGGTCCATATACCGGTTCTTGTACCATTACCAGGTTGTTTGGATTATTATTGCCTTATAATAAATTTTAAAGTCTGGAAGTGGGATACCTCCTACTTTGTTTCTTTTGCTAAGGATTGTTTTGGCTATCTGTGGTCATTTGAGTTTCCATATGAATTTCTGTATTGTTGTTACCAGGTGTGAGGAGAATAATATTTGCAATTTAATAGATATAGTGTTGAATCTGTAGATTACCTTTGGTAGGATGGACTTTTTTTTTTTTTTAAGTTGGGGTCTCACTCTGTCGCCCAGACTGGAGTGCAGTGGC
>NW_007260534.1:69281-125492 GCF_000164805.1 Carlito syrichta | reverse complement strand
GGACATTTTAACAATGTTGATTCTTCCTATCCATGAGCATGGAATATTTTCCCATTTGTTTGTGTCATCTTTGACTTCTTTAAGCAGTGCTTTGTAGTTTTTGTTTTTGTAAAGATCTTTCACTTCTCTGGTTAGGAAGATACTGAGGTATTTCTTTCTCTTTTTTTGTGGTTATTGTGAATGGGATTGTGCTTTTTATTTGGTTCTCTGCCTTTTTGTTGTTGGTGTATAAGAATGCAACTGTCTTTTGCATAATTATTTTGTACACTGTGACTTTGCCAAAGTTCTTTATCAATGCAAGGAGGTTTTTCTCTTGGATTTTTGAGGTATAGGATCATATTATCAGCAAAGAGGGATAACTTGACTTCTTTTCCTATTTTGATACCTCCGATTTCTTTCTCTTGTCTGATTGCTCTAACTGGGAATCCTAAAACTATGTTGTACAGAAAGTGTGAGATTAGGCAAACTTGACTTGTTCTAGTTTTCAGAGGAAATGCTTCTAATTTCTGTCTATTTAACAATATGTTAACTGTGGGATTTTTATAAATGGCTCTTACTATTTTGAGGTATGTTCCCTCTATACCTAGGTATTCAGGGGTTTTTATCAACAAGGGATGCTATATTTTATCAAAAGCTTTTTCCACATCTAATGATATAATCGTGTGGTTCTTGTTTTTACATCTGTTATATATTTAATTACATGTATGGTCTTGTGGATGTTGAATCAGACCTGCATCCTGCAGATGAAGACTACTTGGTCATGGTGGATAATTTTTGATATATTGATGGATCTGGTTTGCTAGAATCTTGTTGAGAATTTTTGCAACTATGTTCATCAAGGATACTGGCCTGTAGTTCTCCTTTTCTATTGAATATTTGCCCGGTTTGGGTATCAGTGTGATATTAGCTCCATAAAATGATTTGGGGAGAGTTCTGTCTTTCTTGATTGCCTGGAATACTTTCAATAGGTTTGGTATTTGTAAAGCACATTTTAAAAAGTGCTATTCTGTTCCAGGCACTGAGCTGGGTCTATAATTGATACTCTCAATATGCTGAGTTTTATTAGGAGACAAGACAGGTGGCAATATTATACCAACTGCTGTTATAGTAGCTAGATAAAGTGCTATGGAAATGTGGAGAATAGAATGCCAAAGTGTAGCTCATCTGTTGACCAGAATACCTTCCTGTGGCTTCTCTAACATGATCTTTTCCCATGAGATATTTTAAGATTATTCGTATTAGGAAATGTCCTAAAAAGGCAAGGAGGAAATTTATGGCATTTAAAAAAAATTAAAAGTCACATTGTATCATTTCTAATATTCTGTGTTGGCAGACATTCACACAATCCATTCACATTTAGATACGTGGACATAGATGCCATCACTTAATGAAAAGAGTTCCAAAGTCATCTTTTAACAAGAGCATGTGGAATAAGAGATATTACTGTGGCTAGTTTGGAAAATACAAACGGCTATTCTGCCCCATGCTATCTTCTGTTTACCTATCCATTGTTCTCCATAAGGACATCCTTAAAACACAAAATTTTTAAGAATTGGGGTTGCTATGGAGATTATGCTCTATTACAGAGACAGGCTTGGAGAAGAAGACTCCTGAAAGATGGGATGAGTAAAGGCAGCTTAAAGAACAGGAAGAAAGTAGTAAAGAAAAGGATGGAGAACTTGGAGCTAGTCCAGACCTGACTAGCTGGGGTTTTCTATCAAGACTTGATACACTGAACCTTGTTTATCTTCTTTTTTAATTTTAGAGTTGTGGGGTACATGTGAGGATTTGCTATATAAGTAAAATGCTTGCAGGTGAGGTCTGGGCTTCTAGCAAGCCCTCTCTCCCCTTGGTAATGGATGTGGTGTCCAATGGGAGATTTGTTACCCCTTATCCCCCCTGCCTCCCTCTCCATTAGCAGTACCCAGTGTCAGTTGTTCCTGCTTTGTGTTCGTGTGCTCAATGTTTAGGTAGTAAGACCTATATGGTCTTCAGAATTAAAAAATAATGAAGAGGAAAGAAAACAAAAGAATACTACTGAGTGCTGCTAAGGTAGATCATCTTGCCAGAAATAACTTGCAAAGGTAGAATATATACTAATATCAAGTGCAGAATTTCATAGATGCAAGAAGATAACAATCTTCTATTTTTCACTTATACAAAGTTGATTTTTTGATTACCAGTTTCATTAAATACTCCAAATAAAGTTCCCAAAATTGATACTATAAGGCACCACTTTCAGTTTTCCAGGCTGAAACTGTACATAATTTTAAAATGGTTTTCTTAAGTTTATTTATATTTTAAAAGGATAACATGAAGAAGGTATTAAAACTAGTGTAGTAGCTCAATAGAATAAGTATTCCAGATTTTAGGAGGGACAAAGAGGGGGATATTCGGAACCCTTCACCAGACTCACCACCAATTTGATCATAGTGGATTAGTGATGTGCTTTGTGTATGTGGTTAGTCAATGACACCAGCTTCATGGGTCTTTCTTTTTGCACCAAATCCCATTAAGCTATCTGATCCCCATGACTGATGAAGAACTATGAAATGAGGAGTGAGAACATGTGTTATTCATGTTAGAATGGTCTCCCATCCATGTTGTTGCAAAAGACATGATTTTGTTTTTATTTATGGCTGCATATTATTCCATTGTGTATATGTAGCACATTTTTTCTTTTTAATCCAGTCCTCTTTTGCTTGGTACTTGGGTTGATTCCACGCTTTTGCTACTGTGAAAGTGTTATATTGAATGTATGTGTGCAGATGTCTTTTTTGTAGAGTAATTTATGTTCCTTTGGGTATATTTCCAAAAGTGGCATTACCAGATAGTATGGTAACTCAATTTTTAGTTCTTTGAGAAAATGTCACACTGCCTTCCACAAAGGTTGAACTAGTTTACATTCCCACCAACAGTGCAGAAGTATTCCTGTTCTCTACAGCGCAGCCAACACCTGTTGTTTTTTGACTTTTAAGTTATGGCCATCCCGACAGATGTGATGTGGTAACTCATTGTAGTGCTGATATGTATTTCTCTTATGATTAAGGGAGACGAGCAGTTTTTCATATATTTGTTGGCTGTTTGGATTTCTTCCTTTGTGATGTGTCTGTCACATCCTCTGATCGCTTTTTAATCAGGTTATTTTTTTTCCTATGAATTCATTTGAGTTCCTTGTAGATCCTGGATGTTAGGCATTTGCTGGATGCATAACTTGCAAATATTTTTTTCCCATTCTGTGGGTTGTCTATTTATTCTCTTGATGGTTTATTTGCTGTGCAAAAACTTTTGTCTTGATAAGTTTCACTTGTCAATCTTGGCTTTTGTTGCATTTGTTTTTGAGGACTTGGCCATGAATTCATTGCCTACTCTGATGTCCAGGCGGATGTTCCCTAATTTTTTTTCTAAGCTTCTTATAGTTGGAGATATTAAATTTAAGTCTTTGATCTATTTTGAGTTAATTTTTGAATATGGTTATAGGTAGGAGTCTTCTGCATGTGGTTAGCCACTTTGTCAAGCGCCATTTGCTAAATAAGTTTTCTTTTCCCCAGTGTTTGTTTTTGTCAGCTTTGTCAAAGATGAATTGATGGTTTTTTTTTCCAGATTCTTTATCTTAATGTAGATGTAAATAATTAATTGTATGGTAAAGAAATAATGAATTTTTGCCTACATCTTATTTGTTAAGCTTAAATAATCAATTTGAATAAATAAATAATTAAAGCTTAAGTTTTATTGATTAAGCTTTATTTACATGTGAATGTGAATGGGGTTAAGTCAGATTGCTTGTGACAGGAACTTGATAGTTTCTAGAAGGAGAATAGTAGCACAAAGGGGTAAAGGAAGAATCCAAGCTGTGGAGCTGTTTGCTATTGAGATGAGAGGTAAAAGAAAATGTTTTGATCTCTGAACCCATTAGTCAAGCTTTTAGTATTTCTACTGATTAGAAATACAAGTTATAATATTGCTTAAGAGTCTAAAATGTGTTCATGGAAATCTGAGTTTTAATTTTCCCCTCAGTAGTTGGGTGAATTCAAAAAAATTGTGACTTTGAAATATCAGTTACCTTATCTCCCAAATGGGAATAATATTAGCATCCTTTTCAAAGAGTTATTGAGGATTAAATATGATAATACTATAAGGTTCATACCTGGCACAATTTTGAAACCTAGTAAGTGCTCAAGAAATGATAAATAGCAGTCATTATAATATGTTTATGTATTTTTTTGAGCATTTCTTCTGCATTCAGTCTTGTACAGTTTATCTCCTTTATAATTCTGTGGATGATGATCTAGATTCTTTATCATCCTCCAGGCGGAACCCTTTTCCTGGGAAATGGTTTTCATACAGACTTAAAAAAAAAAAGCGACATGTAAGCAGAAGCTTCTGTGAGAGGAATTGCTTTGGTCAATGAGTGGTTAGAAGAATCCCAGTTCTAATTATCCAAATGTGTACAAGAACCCTCCAGTATACTCAAGTGCTCCTCCACGCCTTGCATAATTTGAAGTGCCACACAGTTACACTGCTTGCATTGTAATGAGAATGGAGATAGTGGATATAGTTAATACTCCTTTTCTTTGGGTTTTTGCTCTCAGTTATGACTAAGTGAGACTCCAATCCTCTAGATTTTCCTGTGGGCTCAGCGTTTAATAAGGCAAACCAGCTCCAACTTGCATAATTGTACAAGGCATAAGGTTGAGGAATAAGGTAAGGTAGGGAAGGTGTAGAACTTATTTCCTTTTACCAGCTGTGTGATCCTGAGCAAATGGTATGACTTGTGTGAGTCTGTTTTCTCATCTGTTAAGTGAAGATAACATTGCCTGCCTCACAGAATAGCTGTGAGGATCAAATGAGGAAGGACTAGCCAATGCTTGTGGGACAGTAAGACTTAATCAATGTTGTATTTCCTTAGTTTCCTATTCTTTTGTTGGACAGTCACTCCACTAACTACGCATAAAATTGAAACTTCCCAACTTTAGACACATCTGGAACTGAAAATTGTCAAGTCTGAATAAGCTTCTTATGCTAGTTTTAGACTGTTCTCTTACTTTCTGAGACATGTAACAATCCAACTCTTCCTGCATCCGTACTGGACTAATTTGCAAAAGTTTGGAGAAAGAGCATAAATATTAAATACAGGAGAAGCAGTTGGGCGAGTGAATCTTCTCGAATTTCTTAAGAGTTTGGTTTAGATAATGAGTTTACTGGTGGCAGGAAAAATTGTTTTGATTTGAATCACTTTTTATAAGGGGGGCAAATTAAGCTCTTCTTCTTACCTTGAGTTGCAATTATAAAGTGTTGCATCTTCCTAAACTACCACTTTGGCAGCCTAAGAACAGGATTTTTACTTAAATTACTCAAAGTCATTCATTTATTCATGCATTAATTTATGCTTTTTTTCTTTTTTCCCCTCCTTCCTTTTCCTTTCTTTATTTCATTCTGCAAGTCTTTACATGGTTTTCTATGTTTTAACCACTATGTTAGACTTGGAATAACTTGTATAACTAAGGCAATGTGATACTATGTGATTTATATTGATTATCATTTGGTTAATTGACAAAATTTGCCAGAATATCATTAAATAATGTATATATATCTTAAACATTTCATTTTAACTAATAACAGAGAAGGGCATACTTAATCATCAGTGTTTTAATGCAGGGCTGTTTTCTCCCCTTTGATTGTGAATCTGCTAAGAGGTCATGGTCATTTGTCGTGCATAAACTCTACCATATTGCTTACAATTTTTAGATTCCATTCCTTTAATGTGGAACTAAAACTTAGGTACTTGTCAAACTAATGTTTAGAGTTTTTTCTTTCCAGTATTCTGAAACTTTTTACTCATTGTTAATCTAATTACCTTTCAAAAAATAACTCACCTTCATGGAGTCTTTTCAAAGCACGCCATTTTTTTTAAGTATAACAACTCTTTTTGCACCCACATTTAATGGATTTATATCATAATTAAGTGACATGATTATAGTAATACATACAGTTAACAGAAACAGATTCACATTCTAGCTGTTGGGAAGAAAAAAATGTGTGAACACATTTTGAGCAGCCTACCTGTCCTAAGCAGTTAGTTGCAGTGGTCTTCCATCAGCAGGCTACAGGGTGAATTCTTAATACAGAGAAGCGATTAAGAAGTTAGTTGTAAGTAGGTTGATTGCAAGATCTGGTATTACATAAAGAGAGCATCAGACAAGTAAACAGGTAGTTTTTATGCAGTAAAAGGCTATTTAAGGTACACCCAGGTGTCTGTAGGACACTGAAAAGGAAGCTGACCCAGTCTGGGGCATTAGGGAAGGATTCAGCACAGTATTTTATATAGAATGGGTATTTGATCAATATGTGCCTGAGGAAATATTTGTTAATCCGGTTTCTTGAGACTTGGTTTTATGTTGATTTGAAATGAGAACCTGACTCACTTTCCCTAAGATTTGCTTATAATTCAAGACTTTTTCTAATGATCTGTAAATTAAGCAACTGTGTGACAGCTAATAGTCTAATTGCTAAGACTGTGAAAGTGTAACCCATACAATGTGGAGTTTGAAGTTGTTACATGGTTAGGAGTGGGGAATGTGTTCAGTGTTTCAGAAGAACTATCAAGTGGTCTCTGATTGGGAGAAATTCTGTTTTTAGTTCAGATGCTAATGTAGCATCAGAATGAATAAAGTAGTTTAGTTGCTCACTTCACTCTATCAAAACACAGAGCAGAAAGGGATTCAGCACCATTGTATATATCTCAGAATGTTCCATGGAGAAAATGTGAAAAGAGTGTAATTTTAACAGCTACTGCTTTTCAATGGCTTCTTATATGCCATAACCTGTATTAAATGATTGAATACATTATCTAATTTAATATCTAGGATGTTCCTACTAAATAGCTACTATTTACACTTATTTTAGTGAATTAGAGATGTTAAGTGACTTGGGATGCCTTGGACACAAATCCTTGACTATGTCTTCCAAGGTCCTGTTCCTTCCAACCTGTTTCACAGACGACAGCACAGGACAGTTTTTCTTGAGGTAACAAGTTAGGTTGGAAAGTACCATTTTGCGAAGAGAAGTAGGGTGAGGGGTGGACAATCTTTCTTAGCAATGCCAAGTATGGAAATTTTAAGTAAATGTAGGGCAATTTTAACATAGAACAGCCTTTGAATAGATTAGGACTGATCCCCATATAAACTTGATCATACTGGTGATACCCGATCCACCATGTAGTCTTACACACACACACACACACACGCACACACACACACACACACACACACTCACACACACACATTTTTGAATAATAAGAATCTGTACACTTTCATCCCAGTAAGTCATCTTTAAACTAACTTTCATCTTTGTTTCAAAATATCATGAACAACCTCTTATAAGAGATATCTAAGCTAGGTGAACTCTACCTTGTTTAATTCAACATGCTTTCATTGATTATCTCCCTTATTGTACGTGCTGAGACAATAAAAATAAAGGACCATCTCCTTCTACTTGAAGAAATAGCCCCTTAAATAGATCATTTTGACAGATTCTTCTAAGAAAAATAATTTTTTTTTGGTCTGGGGGAACATGAAGGTATCTACTAAGCCTCTTCACTAAATACTTAAAAAAAAACCCCTTTCACTCAACGAATTGTACATCACAAAAATGCCACACTGCTCAGATATAATTGGCTCAGCTGATGTGAGACATGAAATCGTGGGATTGATTTTTTTTGTAGGAATGACATCTGGGTAACTGCCCACAGCAGCATTTTGGAGGCGAGATTGTTACTGTTGTTATATCACCCTTGAGTCCTCTGACCTGGTGATCACTTATAAAACAATGTTACCTTGCTTTTCATCATTTAATATTTAATTTCATCGTTTGCCTTAAACTACCATAAAGTGCAGTATTATGCTCCTAAACATTAAGAAAAGAGAATCTTGATTTGGCAAAGTTTTTTTTTTTAAATTCCCCAACACCCATTTCTTCACAGAATAAAATAGAAATTTGTCCACATTACAAACATTAGTCTTTAATGCTACAAGAGAATGAATTAAAGATATGTTGCCAAGAAATAAAACAGTGCACCATCACAATTAGAGGTGCGAATTTCAGATATGAAATGCAATGATTTTATCAATGCTCACAGGGCTCACCACCTGGCATTCACCAAAGCAATTTTGAGATTGTCCCTAATCATCCATAGGTGTTAAAATAATCAGTAAGTGGTTGTTTTTAATTAGTATATAATCTACATGTACTTATTGAATAGAAGAGCTACCAAACACAGGGTCAAGAATTAGTAAGCCAGATGCTATACCCTGCTATAATGACACAACTGTTCTTTCAAGAGGTGGCTTGAAAATTTCCTAGTTATCCTGTGAATATTCTGAACATTCTATCCAAACTCTCAAAATGAATTTTATATTAATTTGGTTGAATTTGGAAGTAAATACAAAGTTTTCTATCATACAAAATCTTCCTGCTCCAAAGGACATGGTTTAGATATGGTGTTTTGTTGTTCTGATTACTCTGATATTTCTGGAATAAGAAATCCTGCATAATAAGTTCCATCTCTGGAGCAGTAATCAATTCTCTGTTTTGTGTAACAAGCCCTTTCCAGAATGAAATGCATGAGGAAAGAGATGCTTTGGAGAGGAATCTGTTATGTTGACTACCTGCCAAGCCTGCAGCCTGCTGTGGATAGAAGAAGCCCTAGGGGTTTCCGATGTCCAGTATATGTAGAATTTTGGTTCTGAATTTTGACTATAACTGAGTTGAGGCTGGCCAGCAGCTTATGTGGTGGCCTTGTGCAAGAGCTGTTTCTAACTCTGGTGATTATTTTTGGCACTGATAGACTGAACCATAAAGCCTTTCTGAACTAGGGAATTTGAATATGAAATGTAGAATAAGCAGTTGTCAGTAGAGGCAGAGAATACAAAGAGGCATTATGAGACATGGAAACAGGCTTCATGAAACAGTAGAAGTCATGAAGCAATAGGATCTGCAATAGGCTCTGTGAATAAATAGAAGCTCAGTGTAAGCAGGACCTTGAGAAAGTCAGGAGGGAAACATTAATAACAGCATCAATTGTAGCAGAAGGAGAAGATTAAATTGAGGAGAGTGTTGAATCGCCAATGGCAAAGTACTAGGGCCAATGGAACCGATTGCCAGTAAAAAATTTGATTGCTAGGGCTATGTTAAATCATGAAGGATCTTCCAGGCTTTTGGCAATGTTCTTATCTAGGTGAGAACTGGTTCTACTGTTAAAATCCCCATTTTCCTTATTTTCATTTGTAAATGAGGTCACCTGAGCTAAAGTAAAGGAAATTTTGTTCCACGAGTAGATATTACTCTTCCATTCTAATCTTTCTTAGCTCACCCTGGAAAAATCTTGTATATTCTCAAAATCCACTAAGCTTTTTAAAAAACCCAACTATATTAATACAGTGGTAGTTTTTTGGTGGAGAAGGGATAAACGACTGGTACACATGACTTCTCATGTTCTGTTACTATTTATGATGACCAACAGCAAGCCAGGTGCTTAGTATACCTCATTTCTAATCCCATAAAAACCTTCAAGGGTAGTTACTGACACCGCCAGGGGATGGGGCACGTAACATCAATAAGCATACTTGATCTCAAACCACGCAAAGTGGGGACCAAAGGGAGGCCCAAACTTTACCTGTACAATGACCACTTATCTACCTAATCCTGAATTGTATGCCACATTGTTAAAATAAAATAAAATAAAACCCCATATCATGCATAAAATAAAATAAAACCCCATATCATGTATTGAGGAAACTGAGGCTTAGGAAGGATCAGTAAATTGCCCAAGTGCATTTTACTCTTGGGAATCAAAGTGAGAATCCTTACCTAAGTCCAGCTGGCTCCAAAGTAGTACTCTTCCCACTGCATATCACTGCCTAATCTTTACCATCCCAACAACATTTATACTCCAAAGGAAACAGCTGTGTAGGACAGAAAGAAAAGCAGACATTCCAAGGGCCACTGAGACTGGCTCCAAGTAGGGAGCAGGCAAGCAGGGCCTGCTATTCCTGAAAGATGACTACCACTCCATCTTGTGTGACACGGTTATACTGAACAGGGTGCGTTTATTAAGTCACACAACTCAGTCAGATGTTTTATTATCAGTATCAGTGTAATTTATATGTAAAAACACAATCAGTTTCTTTTGCCTTGCAAGAAATCTGACAGGAAAAAAGTGACAGATGGCAGGTAGAATGTTCCCCAGTTGTAGTGTGGATCATGGAAAATTGGACAGTTGGTCTATATTGGTGTTTCTGGCAGAAGACACGAGGAAGGGGGAGCTACGCTGAAACCCCATTCATGCTATTCTACAGAGTAGGCTGTCTCAGGTGGGGTGAAGTGGATGGAGACTGATTGATGGTGAAATATGCCTCCGTATTCATCAGGGACTGACAAGGCTCCAGGTGACATATCGTGCACTGCAGTGGGGACTCTTGAACTGGCTGAAGCTAGAGAGTTCCATTTAGATCTCATGAACTTTTCTCTCTCCTGTTCCAAGGGTGCTAAAATTTGTTAATTCAGGGAGGAAGGCCTAATGAAGAGAAGGTAATGTTTCTCCTACCTGCTGGGTGATCCCCATCTGAGAAAGGGGAGGAGGGCTAACGTGTGGAGTGATGCTCACCCCCAGGCTCTGCTGGTGGTGCCAGGGATAGGGATAAACTCTTACTGCTTCTAGGACTGGTAGGTGAGAAACGATTGAAAGGAAAGACACCCTGTTAATATGATTTTGTTTCTCCGGGATAAGCAGCCTTAAAAAATGTCAGTAGCCCAGATTTCAATTACAGATGTGTGTTCCCAAGCCCTTACTTATGGTTGGGGGTGGAGACTCTGCACTTAACGTGGGTATCAGGGCAGGAAGAAGTAAGTAGGGTCATTTCCTGAAGGAATTCACAGTCTATTAGGGGATAAAGACAATTAAGTTTGTGAGCATAATAGAGTATGATGACTGTTATAATGGAACTGCTAAAGAGATTTCCCTTGGAGTGCCCCTGGCATGCTGTAATCGCTACTGATACCCTTACCATCCTCCTCTCATAGCACCCTCTTTGTCCTGCTACAGGTTGGATAACTAACTCGCCAAACTCTTACCAGAGGCTTCTCTTTGCCCCATCTCCTGTCCCAGCTTATTGCTTTAGTTGTCCTATGTTATTTCTAGTATTACTACTAAGGAACTAGGTCCCACTGAAGTACACACTTAAAGTTTCCTTTTCCCTTCAAAAATAAAGCCAGGATGTTCTCTGATATTGAAAGGATAGGGTCAGAAATCTCTCCTTTTACCCTCTTGTTTCATGGATTTCGGTGGGATACAAAATGAGCAAATTGAGTTGGGTTTGAACTATGACCTTGCCTAACTCCTGTGTGTGTGTGTGTGTGTGTGTGTGTGTGTGTGTGTGTGTGTGTGATAATGCAATGAATAAAAGCTTCTCTATCCTGACTGCTTTACAGAAAATTGCTCCAGGACTCCCAAATGCAAGGGGAGGATGGGTTCTTCCAGCAGTACCAGATTCTTGAAGCTTTGGGGAACCACTGGTGTGTAATCACAGAAGCAAGATGATTACATTTGTCTTTTAAAAACATTTTTTCTTAAAGACATGGGCTACAATTAAGATTTAGGTATACAAATGGGCATTGTACAGATAGTTTGGGTGTCACTTTGGTCTCCACCTTACCTGATTTGAGATTAGGTACCCTTATTGATGAAGTGTGCCCCGCCGACCCCTCCACCCACAGCAGTTTTCCACTACTGCCAATTCCTTTCTTATAGTATTATGATAATTGTTCAGGGTCCGCTTGTAAGTGAGACTATGTGGTACTCAGTTCTTTGTTTCTATAATAGATCACTCAGTATTATAGACTCTAAGTCCATCCAAGATGCTGTGAAGTTCATAATTTTGTCCTTTAAGGATGTGTAATATTGCACCCTGGAACTTGAAGTTCCAGAAACGGCCACAGAGGGAGCTCTTATTTTTTTTTTTTCCTCTCTGTTTTAGTTTATGTTTTAGTACTTGTTTTGTTTTTGGTTTTGGCGTTTTTTAGTTTTCTGTTTGCGTATGGGCATTTTTGAGGGCAAATGTGTCATCGCGGTCTTTTTTGTATGCTTGTTTTTTTTCTTTATTTGTTAGTTGGTGAGTCTTTTTTCTTTCTCTTTCTCCTCTCCATCTTCCTTTTGCTCCCTTCTTCCTTTTCTTGTTCTTTTCCTTTTTCTTATACCATTTTGCTTTCATGGGGCATACATACACCCCTACTGCATGCACAGATTGTAAGGTGGTAGGAGGTGGGTTCCAGTGGGCCCACACACCTGTCAGTGTATACTGTACTCTGCAGACAGCTTCTGAACCTCAGTTTCCCTATCACACCTTAATCAAATTTCAAAACTACAAAAAGTACATTTGTCTTTAAAATGATGAACCAGGTAGTCATGCAGATGAGAAGTCTAGGTAGAAAGACTAATTTAGGAACTGGAAGAAGGGGGTCATCAAAACAACTTCACTTACTACTTGTAATTCTGCTTGAAAAAGTCCATCTAGTATGCATGGGGGGAAAGGAATAAAGAAGAAAGAAAGTGGTGAATCTTTGTGTTTCCTCTGAGATAGGAAAGGATGCATGCTATTTCTTAAATACCATGGATTGAGCACTCTTGCTGAGACCAGAAGGTACAGCTTGCAGCCTATTTCCTAAAGAAAAAAATAGTGGACAGAAAGAAACGTTTTTGGCTGTTTAGTCTGTAAAATAAACTAATCTCCATCAGGCTTTCCTGCCAGTACTACCACAGCAGAGTTTTAGTATAGAAGAGCCAGTAAGGATAAGGAAAAGTATTAGAATTATCCTCACTGACCCATTTCTCTCCCTTAGTTTTAAAAATAGAAATACCATATGGTTCCATATGATAGGACATCTTTAGTATAGTGTTATATATAAACTCTTTTTTGATACAATTGAATTTTTTACTTGTTTGCACTTTTATCCCCAAATAATTGATGATGTATGAATGTGAAGTCAGAGTGCTAGTGCCAGCAGACAGAGGATTTAACAGGAAGAAATTTAATGCACGAATTCAAGTAATAGCAGCTTACTAGCATTTATTTTTCAATATTAAAAATATATGTATTCTTTTAAGGACAGTGCCAGCTATGTAATTTGTGGAACCGAATGCAAAATAAACATGTGAAGCCTGGCAGGGCATCGTAGTCAACCTCCTCTTCGTCCATGTCTTCTGCCCTAATCCACAGTGAAGAGCATCCCCTAAGAGTTTGCAACCTCCTTGCAGAGACTTACCTCGTACTGGAATTGAGGCTGGGAGAAAGGCCCTATTTAATTGCCCACCAAACTCACAGTAGTGCTGCTAACCCAGGTCAGGGATGGTTGCTGCCTTCCCCTACCCCAGACACTACCCTCCATTAGAGCGTTTTCTTGCCTCTGCCCAGGTCCCTGAAGGAGGCAGAGGGAGGAGACAGAACTGGACCTTGTAGAGGTTGGCAGCAGGCTGCGACGGGGAAGGAAGGAGCAGGGTTGGGGCATGGGTTAGGGGTGAAGGGACTGGGGAGGGAGGCTGAGAATCTGTTGGAGAGGTGAGAAGGTGTTAGGAAGTAAGACCATGTATGAACTGAGGTTTGTGTGAGCTTTTCCCTTTCCCATGCTCCATTGTCTCATCAGACTTCACTTATAAAATGCCAATTAAAAGATAAAATTACAAATAATTTCAAGACAGTGGGCTGCAGGCCATTAAATCTTAAATGCATGAACTCTTATGAGCATGGAGCACTGCAGGATGGCATGGCTAGTTCTTTAGACAGGGTTGCAAGACCACAGATTTGGCCCTGTCTAAAGAACTATCCTTTAGTGTTCATGATAGCTCTGCAGGGTGGAGTTCTCAGGAAAGAAAGTAGAAGCTAGTGAAGCAGTTAGGCTTGCAAAAGCACACGCAGTTACAGATGTGGCCTCTATATCTCCGGGTATCTAACCTCTGTTGAGTCATTGTCCTTCCCCAGGTGGTTTATATGCATCTCTAAAATTGAGAGAAACTAAGGCAGAAACTTTAAGTGTATTTGTGTGTGTGCAAATTCAAGGTCATGCAGCTAAGCAGTGGTTGGGGAGAGTCTGCACTCTTTGCTTATATAATTTCTATCTTCTGAGGTAACAGTTTTTAACCCTCTAGTGTGCTGAAACTTTAATGCATTAATGAGCGCCATAAATCTGCCACAGAGAATAAAAAAGCCTTGAAAACCATTTTGCATATGACCTCAGCAGGTTCACAGAGCCCAAAAGCCTATCTAGGAATCAGGTTGAAAGTGACTCCCATATTGCCTGAAGGATAACAGGCTTTTGACTGGGAGGTACTGAGATTGTTCTGGCTGCCTTGCAGAATGCTGCATTCTCTTTATTGTTAATTTCTTAGACTGTCTCAGCCAAAGCACTCCTTTCTGCCACTTGTTTTTTTCTGCCCGTATTTTTGTGGTAGAAACACATTTCCTTCACTGACTTCTCCACAGTGATATCTCCCTGCCTTACGGACACTGTTAAGAACCAGTCATCCCTTTTGAAGAAAAACAAGAGCAGTCTTTTGAAATGAATCCCTTTAAAGGACATCTGGTGTGACATTAAGCTTCATTTCTTTCTGGTCCAGAGAGCCACAATCACATAGGCTGGGCATGTGCATTGCTCCTACCTCCAGTGGCTGCTGTGGGCAACACAGGGCCCGGTAGATGGCGTTAGTTGCCCAAAGATGAAGTCTGGAGGCAAAAGCTTGTGTGTTTTAGGCTTGGCAATGTATTATTTATGAGGGGAAATTAACTTTGAAATCGTCTTAGTTTGCCCCCAGCAATATATGAATAAACTTGATTTTCTCAGTATAAGGTAACAAATAGTCTTTCTATCAAATTAGATGAATTCTGATGTCTGCTTTCTGGTACTTTGGAGTTATGTGTATTTGACATTAAAAAAAATTATTAGTATTCAAAATTCATCTGCTTTACAGAAAAGAATGTCCAAGTGGTCCTGTGAATAAAAAGGTGAAAACACTGATGAAATAAGAAAGAGTCTCAGTCTGGATATTTTATATTGTTGCTTGAAAGCTAATCTTCAGTTCTCTCTGCACTACATTGTTGTATTAGACTTAGCTGCAATTTGGTGGAAAGAATATTCTACTTTGGAGTCAGGCAGATCTGAATCTAGAATTCCTTTTTTTTTTTTTTTTTTGCCATTTGAAAGTTTTGTAATTTTGTGTGAAATACTTAACTTTCCTGAACCTTAGTTTCTTCATCTGTAAAATGGGTTTATGATATCCTGTTTTTAGAGTTGTTATGCATACCACGCAAGTCATGCAAACTAACTAGTGAGAGGTGAACATTCAGTAACTATAAGATCCATTCCCCTTTTTAACATTTTGCTGGATTGAAGACATTGCAGATGACCTACATTTATGAGATTTGTGAGAGAGTTTTCAAGTGAGAATTTGTCTGAAATAAGTGTTTAGATGTAACTTGAGAAAACAAGAATGAGTGGAGAAACTATGTTTTTATAAGGTAATTAAAGTTTTATGAACTGTCAAGTAAGCATGGGAGACAAGTGCCATATGAGTCATGTGGATCTGGATAGAGCATCCTGTTAATATAATATCACAAATAAACCAACAACTGGGTGTGACTTCTGTTAGAATAACAGCTAAATTTTTGTACCATGGTAGAGCAATCATCTAAGACTGAGTTGGATTTCAGCTCCACTATTTCCTAATTGTGTGACTTGAGGCTGGTTTCACATAAACTCTCTGAGCCTGTTTCCTTATGTGTAAAATGTAGATGGTATCATTATTTAACCATTACATGACAATGGGACTGTCTGAGGGTTAAATGATCTAGTGGGTGATAACAACTTAGGCCAGCAGTAAGCACACAGTAAGCAGTTTTATCATTGTTGATGCTGCTATTATACATCAGGATGTTGCAGTGGTTGAACCAAAAGATCTGGAGCTAGAAAATCTAGGATTTGGCTCTTGTTCTGTCACTTAACGACAATGTGAATTTGGGCCAATTATTGACTTAGTTTTTCCTTGATCAAATGCTGATCATCATGGTAATAATCCCTGCATCAGCCACCTCAGAGGATTTTCCTGAGCACGGGCTATTGCCTAAAATAGCTGTAATAAAGAGGTGAATGGAAGGGCTGAAACTCTTATTAGGAAGAGCCAAGTCAAAGGAAGCCAGAGATGACTGTCTAGAGGAGAGGAACAGCAGCGGAGAAAGAAGATGGTAATGACCTAAGAACAACCAGATGGCATCCAGAAGGGAAAAGGACTGCAGTTACTTTCTGTTTCCTTCACAAGAGAGAATAGCATATTCTAAAATGACGCAGGGAACCATGAGCAAAGCTGACACCATGCTGCAGACAGTAATCATGGAGACCTGGAGGGGGAAAAAACTAGATGATGGCTAAGTTCGAGGCTTTGGAAAAAATGACCCAAGAAGTTGTTTCTTTCCTTAGCTTGGGGAATTTGGGGGTCAATGCCATACTACCACATTGATTATTGCTATTTTTGATTTCTGAATTTTAATTACATTTGTCTAGAGACAAATTTGTAGTTAGGAGAGATTTCTGACATTTTGGATATTGCGCTGAGGTGGCGAAATGCACAACCAAGGTCATGTGCCATGCAATTAGTATTACTAGACATTGGCCCAACAGTAAGATAGCAAAGTGCTTTGTAAACTGTAAAGTGGCATGCAAATGCTTGTCACAAGCATAACTGTGATTGATATGTCTTGAGTGGTCGTATGGTAAAGTGAACAGATAATTTTAATTTAATATAATTATGTTTTAGGTCTGAATCTTGCCTCAGCTACTCATGGATATTGGGTATAAGTTCGAAGAAAAGAAATTCTAGATGGTACAGCAGAGTCCAAGTCAGAAGGAGAAGTAATCGGAGGGAAGAGAACTAACTTCAGCTTCAGGAAATGTCAGTAGCAGGGAGGTCAAACAGGAAGTAATGAAGTTTTCTCAAACAAAGGAATGTTCAAGCAATGAGAACTTAGGAACTGTTCAGAGACTTGCACAGAGATGTAGGCAGTCATATCCAGGAGATTTGTTAGATAGCAACTCTCAACAACCTTCTGAGGTTCTGGGGGGAGGGATCCAACTTTTGTTGTAATTAAAAAGAACAAGGAGAATCTTGATTCTATTTGTCTACTCAGGAAATGTTTATCAATCACCACTTTCATGACAAGTACTGTCTTAGATATTTTAGATATAGAAGGATAATGACAACAAAGATCCCTGCCCACATGAAACCCCTCAGATCCATTTGTTTTGTGTAGTAAATAAACCCATATTAGAGCAGGTGGTCTCTTTGCTGCATGTGCTTGTTCAAAAGGTTGGTAGTTCTTTTCCTGTAGAAAATACACATCATCTTGTACTTAACAATGAGCTTTTTTTACCATTGTGTGTTTTCAATCACTGGCTTGCTTGTGTGTTTTCTCTTGTGGGTTCTGGGTCATTTGAAGGGTTACTTTTTGCTGTTGTTTGTTTCTGAATATTTTGTGTCTAGTAGAACTTAGTGCATGTCCAATGTGTCAAGCACAATAGTGTTTTCAGTGCTTAAAAGGAATGACTACAGGAAATGAATGAGTCATTTTTGCAGATATCTTCTTTGTACATCTAAACATCCAACCAAAATAATTGATAGCAACAAGGCAGGAGATATAGAATATACAATACATTTGCATAACTCAATTGTATTTTTACATATATCCTATTATTATAGAGCTTGGCAATTACTGACAAAAATGCATTCCATAAAACTGACCAATGCCCCCATCTAATACTTCTATATTTATACTTTACTTTTTTTTTCTGAAACACATTTTTTTATTCCTAGAAACATATTAGGTAGACTCAATGGGAAAAGCAAAGGAAAATACGCGTTAAAGGAGAACTATGCCCAATTCCTGAGTTGGAATACAAATTATTGTAAAGGCAGTAATATGTATAATAGTTCATAGGTATATTTAGTGCAATATTAGAGTCTTTGTAGAATATTTTATGAACCTTAAACTTAAAAAAAATTATTTATTATAGCGTTGTGGGGTACAAGTGAGGATTTACTATATAAGTAGGCTGCAGGTGAAGTTTGGGCTTCTAGGTGACTCTCACTTTCCCTGGTAGTAGACAAAGTACCCTTCATGTTGTCACATGTACCTCACTCTCCTCTCTCCCTCCCTTCCCTAGCAGTGCCCAGTGACTACTGATCCCAGCCATATGCTGATGTGACTAGTGATCATGGTCCACTTATGAGTGAGAATATGTGGTGTTCCCTTCTTTGTTTCACTTAGTATGAGGGTCTCTAACTACAACCAATTTGTTGTGAAGTCCATGATTTTGTTCTTTATGGCTGTGTAATCTGTGTGATACTCCATTGTGTATATGTACCACATTTTCTTTTTAAAAATTATTATTATAAAGATGTGGGGTACAATTCAGAGTTAGGTATACAAATATTGATTATGCAGGTACCCTTTCTGATGAGGTGTGCCCCTCCCTCCCCTAGCAGTTTCCTTCAACTGCCAATCCCACCTCCTCTCCCCTGACAGTTTCCCACTACTGCCAATCCCTTTCTTATAGTAATATAATTGTTCAAGGTCTGCTTATGAGTGAGAACATATGGTACTCTGTTCTTTGTTTCTGTGATAGATCACTGAGTACGATAGACTCTAAATCCATTCAAGTTGCTGCGAAGTTCATATGTTTGCCCTTCTTTGTGGCTGCATAATATTCCATTGTGTATATGTACCACATTTTAAAAAAATCCAGTCCAGCTTCGATGGGCAGCATGGTTGGTTCCATGTTTTTGCTATTGTGAATAGAGCTGCAACAAACATACACATGTACCACATTTTCTTTATCCAGTTCATTTTGATGGGCAGCAGGGTTGGTTCCATGTTTCTGCTATTGTAAACAGTGTGGCAATAAACACACAGGTGTTTTGATATTGAAGTAGGAAATGAATTCATGACCAAGTCTCCAAAAGCAAATGCTACAAAAGCTAGGATAGACAAGTGGGAACTCACCAAGCTGAAAAGAAACCATCAAGAGAGTAAAGAGAAAACACATAGAATGGGAAAATATATTTGCAAATTATGCATCTGACAAAGTCCTAACATCCAGGATCTACAAGGAACTCAAATGAAGTGAAAGGAAAAAAAAAAAAAAAAAAACTTAATCATTCATTGAAAAGTGGGCCAAAAATATAAACAGACACTTCTCAAAAGATGACATACAAGCGGCCAACAGATACATGAAAAAATGTCCAGCCTCACTAATCATCAGAGAAATGCAAATCCAAACTGCAATGAGATACCACCCAACTCCTTTAAAGACGGCTATTGTTAACAGATGCTGGAGTTGGCTGTAGAGAAAACAAACGGTTCTACACTGTTGTTGAAGCTAGTCCAACCTCTATGGAAATCTTGTGGCAATTTCTAAAAGCACAAAAAGTTGATCTTCCATGTGATCCAGCAAGGCCTCTCTTGCGAATATACCTGGAGGAAAATAAATTTCTCTACCAAAAATATGAAATGTAAATCCTTATGTAAGAGTGGGCAAGCGTGCCAAAAGCTCTTTTTTAAAAAGAAGCAATAACCATGCAATTGTTATGTAAGATTTTAAAACATTTTACAAAATAACAGATATCAAAACTATATAATATGAAGCTAAACATTTGATAAATTTAGAAACCTATTTAAATTACTAAAGTAGATGCTTAAAAATATTTCTTGAATAGAGACTGAATACATCTCAGGCCTCAAGATTTAACAAATGTATTGTAATAATAAGAAAATCAATGAATGTTGAATGTGCTATTGGCAGTTGAATACAAGTACAAAATATATAAACTTGAATTCATTTCTTATCCTATACACTAAGACAATTTTCAGAGGGTGAAAGAATTAAATATTTCCTTTAGGATCTGTGAAAATCTAAAAGGAAATGAAATAGTACAGTACATTTATGCTGAAACCATGTAAAGCAAAACTAAAAAATTAACAAAATGTAAAAATCTGGAAGGAAATTTAAAAGTCTAAAAGAAAATGGATTAGTACAGTACATATATACTGAAACCATGAGAAGAAATCCTTCTTGATCTGCCTGTCTACTTCTCCAGTCTCTCACTTTGGGATGCCTATTCTTATAAGTTTGGTTCCCAACCCTCTGAATTCTCTACTGTACCCTGAATGCACAGAGTCATACCACAGTTCTTGATGTAGGTTTTATCTTTTGCTTGAGATTCCTATGATCACTTCTCTGCCAAGTGAACTCTTTCTAAACCTTGCAGAATCAGTTAGAAAGTTGGCTTTTCAAATCAAACATTATTGTTCTCTTATAAATCTTTTTTTTTGCTCATGATATACTGTGTTTTTCATGAATTCAACTTGGATCTTGTTTTAAAATTTCCTAATTTTCTTCCCTATCAAGTTTGAGCTGATTGTGGATAAGACCTTTTTTTAATTTTTGTTCATTTCCAGTATCTACCAGTGTCTGACATATTTAAAGACAGTAATAAATGCTCATTTAAATAAAAAAGTATGAGTGATTATGTACCAGCTGAAATATTTCTTATCTATCAATGTCAAACTTGAATGCCACCTTCTTGTGTCTTCTTCTCAGTGGCTGGCAATGACTTTTACCATCTCCAAATTCCTTTGGCACTTTTTACATTTTGTTCTTCCTTAGTTGTTATTTACTCATTCTTATTCTCTGAATGTCCCAGAAACTAGCACATACTAGGTGGTCATCATTCCTGAAGTTAATGAATGAATGAATCTTGCTAAATATCTTGCAAAAATATGATGCTGTGACAATTTCAACAAAGAGCCAAAGCTAAAGATCTCTTTCATCGATGTTTAGTTCTAAAAGCAACAGAAGTTATAGAAGTAAATGTTTTTTTCCAGCTTAAGAAATTTTTTTTTTCGCGTAGATATTACCAAGTACTTGTCCATGGGTTTGCTACATTGAAAGCATCACTGTAAAATGAAGGTACTTCTGAACTCTTAATAATCACATATTTATTGACCACTCTTCACATGATAAGATTTTCTAGGTCCTGGGAAGAGTAAATAGATGTGGTCACCAATCTAGTGGGAAGAAACAGAAAGTAAAGAAGTGAGTAAATAAATCAAATAATGTCAGATACTGCTGAGTGCTATGAAGATAATGACAAATTCCCAGAGTGTGACGCAAATAGGAGAAAGGGATCGAGTTTAGATGTTAAGGGGTCAGAAAAGTGGTAACGTTTGAATTGAGACATGAGTTGCAAGACAATGTTCAGAGTTAAAGAGATCTGGATGTGATAGTTTTGTTTTGTAAAATATTCAGTACACCAAAGTCAGAAACCTTTTTTTTTGTTTTCTTCATCTTTGTGTTCTTGGGTTTTGCCACAGGTCCTGTTGAAACACATATTTGATAAAATAGTGGGTGAGTGAAATAGCGTAAAAACTTACAAAGTTCTAAGACAAGGTCAATTAATATAGGGTCAGAACTTGAACCCCAGTTATACATTCTTAGCATTTTAATAAATTTGCCAGATACACAACTAGTCAATCTTATTTTTCCCCATTCTGTTTATTCTTATATTTATTTTAAAATGTACATTTATTGGAAATCTACCCTGTGCAGGCAAACTATAGGAGGACTGTGTCTAGGTAAAATTAATAAAATGAAGTCTATCCCAGAAGGAGGGTAGTCCTTTGACCAGGAAAACAGGGGGTTTTGCAAAGCAGATGTCAAGGAGTTGGCTCTTGAGGGAGAGAGGCTTAGGAAAGAATTGGAAATGAAAATGGCATTGCTCTTTAAAGCCATTCAGATTGCAGATTGTACCTGAAGACATTTTCAGAATTGTGTAATTCTATCTATATATAGTAGCCTGAACAATCAGGTCACTTTTGAGCAAATATCTTATTCTCTTGACCTATGGGGCTACTGAGTCCAATGGTGCATAACCTATACAAGTGGCTAAAAATGCCCAAAGAAACAGCAAAAATGTGAGAGGTCTTTGCTGAAGTGCTTATCATGCACTTCTTCTCTGGGGAGGAGGAGGAGAAATGGACTCTGACTGGATAATGGGGAAATGGAAACCTATAAAAGATGAACAAGAGACCAATTGTGCTTCTCCTGTCACTGAACCCTACTGCTCCAATTTGGCTCATAAATAGACTCTCTAGAACCAGCATAGATGTAAATATTTGAGTTAAACACCATTTTTATGTTTTAGCTCAAGGGTGTTAAAAATCTGCTTTATTTAACCTTAAAAAAACTCAACTTTTGGGGGGCTTGACATGGTCTTTAAAAGCAAACATGCTGAATTACAGTGGCTTTCAGGGAATAGTGCTACTGCTTTGGCTGAAAATGACCTAAACCCATTGACTTGGTCAGTGAATCAGTCTCACTGATGTAAGCGTTTTACAGATGAGCCACTACAAAAGGACTCGTGGGTCCACCATAGACAGAAGACCTGGGTTTGAATCTCAGCTTTCTAAGGGTGTGATGCCCTTTAGAAGTTTATAAATTTTCTGCATCTCAGACTTCTCATCCTTGTGAAAGAAGGATTATAATATTCAATTGTCAATGCTGTAATGCAGTTTAAAGGAAAATATTGTGTTAGTAGTTGGTAGGTCAGGGCACCAATTGTCAAAAATCTGAAATCCCCTGATCAATTCTATGAGGAGCCATGCAGAGAACTAGGTCAAGTGGATGCTCAATGATGTTGGTGTTTTCAATCATTAGCTGTAGTTTGGTTTCAAGTTCCAGTATATTTCTCCTTATTAACTGAGCTGAACTGCATGAAATCACGAGGAATTCTTTTGTTTCAACTGAGGCGATCCAAGTTCTATTCTAGAAGCAGGAAAAGTGGTCTTCAAATCCCTTTTCTCTTCTAAGCCCGCTAGGTTTTATGTGCATTAAAGAAAAAAAAAACTGCATCAAGGAGAAGAATATGAAATGAAACTCTTCCCTGAAATCTAGAACAAAGCTGTTATAAGACTAAATTAATACCTTTGAATACCTACTCTGTGTGAAGCATAATATATTTAAATTTTCATAACAACTCTGTAAAGCAGTTGCTATTATGTTCATTTCACAATTGAAAAATGAGACTTGGAAAGATGAGATGACACGGGTTACTAGCTGTCCAACTGAGACCCTATAGAAAGCAGGCAGCAGAGAACAGACTTGAACTCATTCACTGAAATCCAGAGACCACATAACCTGGGACTGTATAGAAAGGGTCTCCCTTTGTCATCAGCTTTGTGTTTCCATAGACTTGCCCTGGGGAAAACACTTCCCACCCCTTTAAAATCAAAGGATGATATACAAATGCCCAGCATCATCCTTCAGTATTCTTAAGACCTATAAAGCTATATTATTAAAATGAAAGGGAAACTTTTTATCCAGTAGAGGAAAACAATCATCATGAGAGCATTGGAACACAGGGAAACCTAATCTCTCTTGTCATCACCACGATGACAAGTGCTATGTTCCAGGTGTAAGTGATAACACAGTTGTCTCACCATGTAATTATTATTGCTTCCATTTGTGTTATCATAGCAGTAATTATCACTTACAGCATTTGGTAGTGACTTGGAAAGCATCCTGTCACTTTGTCTTTATGATTTGGAGTGGTTGTTGATGGCCTTATGTTATGAATCCTGTCCTACCAATTGTTCCTTCTCCTGTGGGACTCCCATAGGAGCTGTGTACACAGAGGACAATAGCAGGTTGGGAAGTGAAGCGCCACTTTGTCATTAGCTGTGCAAGTACCTGATCCTCTAGTATAAACATCTGGTGAAGGTTAGGTAGGAAATTTTGACTCAGGCCTGAGAGCTGAAACAGGCTCTCATCATTCCTCTGGCTACATGAAAGAAGCAAAGAAGGAGGAACTAGTTAAGCCTGTGAATAGTGCAGACTCTAGCTAAACTTATCCACTCTCCTAAACATGTGGAGGAGGTGAGAGAAAGACAGACTCCCCTGAGAGGCCAAACTCTGCCTGTGTTTCTGTATCATATGGAGGTAGAAAGCATCCCAGTGCCACATTGCTTTTCTGTTAGTGTATAGTGAGCCTCCGCTGTTTCTGTGAGAAACAGACTCACCCATCCAAAATCAAAGGATGGACACAGAGACATGGAGTACTACAGAAGTGAGACTTTAATGATTGTCTTGCAACATTGGACGTCTAGTAGACAGGCACAGCCGGGGTGGCTACAGCAAGCAATTTATTCCCTAGTAAACAAATTCCTCCCTCAGTTCCTCATTGGCTGAGTACTTTGGGGTATACGATCTCTCCTGGATGTTGCCTAAGTTCATTTTTTTCCCCTTATAAGGTTATCCCTGGCTTCCCCCCCGATTAAGTTTCTATTTTTTTAAGAATACGTGTTGTTTTCTCATTGACCCATTTCCATCTCCTGATTCTTAGTAGCCCACCAAGAGCTGGTGGCTGAAGATTGCTACATCTGCTAACCTGCTTAGACAGGCCTTGAAAATGAACCATCAGAAGGTTTCTTACAAATTTCCTCCTCTATTTCTTTATGAATTTCTGGTTCCACTTTCATTTTAGATTTTTTAAAAAATTGGCTTAACATTTGTTGACTTTTCATAATTTACTATAGTTTCCATAAGCATTAGATTATTTTGCAGGTATGTCACGGGCATTTGTTTGTTAATTGTGGTTTCTATGAGTCTCTTTGTTAAGCCCTGGACACAGGGAATGACACAACATCCCATTGCCATTAAGTCTCTGCCACAATTATAAGAGAGGTTAGGATCAAGGCTGTCATTCCCTTCCATTTCCCAAACCATTCTTCTAACCAGTATGTGAAAGGATCATTAATAAATGCCTTTTTTGTTGTTGTTGTAAATTTGTTAGCTAGGTTTGTTAGTCCCTGTAAGGTTTGGTGATGGTTTTATCAGGGGCAGTGCTATTTGGGATGAAAGTACAGCATTTTCCTCCTAATATGACACAAACTTTTCTTTTCTTTGTCAGGATCATGTTTAATGCAATTCTGTTTTCTCATGCCATCCAGCTGGTGGCATCTAGTTGACTAGTTACTCTTTGGAAGGCATCTCTGATGTAGTTAATAAACTTTTGCTGATTGTAATACATATAATTGACTCAATTCACATTCTTATTAATGGTGGACCACCAGAAGAGCGATGATTCAAATTGCCAGCTATCTGATTTCTGGCCTTAAATTTATTGGGGACTCCTCTTGGAATTTCTATTGAATCTATGTGCACATTGGAGTTAAAAGATCCTTGTAGAGTCCTTCGGTTTTGGCGATGGGCACTGTTACTCTCAGTGGTTTGATGGAATGCCAAGGTGAATGGGATGGCCAGTTGGACTTAGTACATTTGTCCCTGCCCAGTCGAATGGCAACAGGTTGTGCAGACCCCTCTTTCCACAGAACCACCAAACATCTGCTCACAGAATGTGCAGTTTAGAGTAATTGTGACTCAACTCACCAGTGACACTCAGGATATAGGTACAGGTCAACAGTTCTCCTATGCGCTAACGGAACTTTTCCTCCTGCCTTGAGAGGCAAGAGGAGTAATTCATTGCCTCTACAGAGGAGGAGAGGAACACCCTTGGGTCTGATCTCTGCAATGTGGGAAAGAGCAATGACAAGCATTTTCAGGTTTCGTTTCCCCATGCATCTTTGTCTTGATATAGAGCCATCATGAAACTCATCCCTGCAGGGTCTGTATCTTATCCAAGGGGAAATGGAACTACCTGAGCCTGTGGCCACCCTGTAGTCCAAGCATAGCAATTGCTTTTATTGAGCTTATGCATTCTACCCAGACATTGACATCACCATATCTTGTGTCAATTTCAAGGGTCTGTCTTAAATCCTTGACTTTAACTATAATTACTCTCTTTGGATCATTATTAGGAGGATTGCTATGTCCTCTGGGACTTGGGATTGGTTTAGGTGTATCTGATGTGTTATTATTAACTAACTTAAGGACTAGTTGCCCTAAAAGGTCTTTTCCTGTGACATTCACTTCTAATTGGTATACCTGAGATGCCACTCTTGGCTTTTGATCTAGGGCAATTGGGTTGTTAATAGTTAAAAAGTATAGAGTTCCATTTTGTGTTCTGACATACTTCCCTTAGAAAGATGTATTTTATCTTCTAATGGCTTCCAATTTGGGGTGACTCACTCCAGATTTACTGTCCATTCTTTTTCATTAGGTGTTCCACCGGACATTATCCCAGCTGGGGCATGGACTGGCATTACTGTAGTCAGTGCCTAGTTCTGGGCAAAGGATTTTTTCCATTTGTGATAATTGTGTCTGATTTTCTAAAACCCCACAGGGTAGAATTTGGCATGCATTAAACTGAATGGTTTGGGGTGAAGAGTTTTTGTTGTATTTTTCACCAACTTGATTGAATATCCATATGTTTCCTGCCAGATCCCATTACCTTTCACCCCTTTCATGATCGTATTTCCTATTCATGTTAAATACCAAATTTGAACCCGGCCCATGTTTCTTATGGAAATTTCTTTAGAGTGACCCTTAAGGATTCTCCAAGAGATCAGATGCTTCCCATCAATCTTTGACTTCTTCCTGAGTTATCGATCCCTTAATTCAGGTATAGTGAGATAACCCTTTCTCAGTCATTTACACAGCAGTCTCAGTAGTTAGGAGTATTTGATAGGGACCTTCCCAGCTCAGCCGGAATTTGTTTTCTTTCCAGGTTTTTATGAGGATAAAAATCACCAGAGCAGAAAGGATGAACAGCGAAATTGAGAGGTGGGGTCTGGGCAAGAAGTTCTTTTAACCTAAGGGATGATAAAGTGGAAGACATGGCCAGTATATAGGTTTTTAGAAATTGGTACTTAGTTTTCATAGTGGGAAGGTTTGTAGTTCTGCCCAGATATGGGAGTCCATACAGTGATTTATAAGGAGACAAACACACATCTTTTTGTGAACTGTCCTGATTCTGAGAAGTGCAGTTGGAAGGCAACTCACCCAGGGTAATTCAGTTTTCATTATTAATTTAGTAATATGCTTTTGAGGGTTTGATTTATCCTATCTATTTTCCCTGAGGAAGGAGGGTGCCGGGGGATGTGGTAATCCCATTAAATCTGTACATTTTTTATTACCCCCTTCAATACCTGTGATGTAAAAAAAACTTCCATTATTCGAGTCTACGTTTTCCACAAGTCTGAATTAAGGAATAATTTGTATTAGAATTATTTTGATTACAGACCCTGAATGATGATCCATTATCACTATTGATCCATTATCACTAATAAGTATCTTAATTTCCCTACTTTTTGCATTTCTGTGAAATCTACCTGAATGCTTTGGAATGGTCTCAGTTCTAGAGGCCTTCCTCCCACAGCTTTCTTTCAAATTATCTTTTCATTTGTTCTCTCACAGATTATACAGCCTTTACATACTTGCTTGGCAACGATATAGATGTCCACACATTCATAAATTTTTCATTTGGCATCACACATGGCTTAAGAACACTAGTGGCGCCCCTTGTGTGGCATAGTTATTAATTTTTTTCATTAAAGGCTGCTAATCTAGGCGAGACCTCATCTCTACAATAAATCAAAAAATTAGCCAGGCGTGGTAGCGCGTGCCTGTAATTCCGGCTACTAGGAAGACTGAAGTGGAAAGATCGCCAGAGCCCAGCAGGTTGAGGCTGCGGTGGCCGGGAGCGGCCACTGCACTCCAGTCTGGGTGACAGAGTGAGACTCCAACTCTAAAAAAAAAAACACAAAAAGAACAAAAAAGCCTGCTAATCATTTCCCTCCCATCCAGGAGGAACCATTGTCTATCCCCATTCAGAATAGTTCCCAACTTGTTTAGTTCCCCTTCTTCCTCTTTAGTGAATTCATGAGGCTTTGTGGATGCTAGGAATGAGTCTTAAGAGTTGAAGCTTGTTTTGAAACCTTGATTAGCCTGTTTCCTACGGCCTCCAAGGTACTCTGCTTTTGGTAACTATTTACATGTACTACTGCTATTTCATTTGGGAACAGGAGGCTTTTCAGAACCTCTTCAATTAGCTCCCCATGTACTGATTTCTTTCCCTTGCTGTTGATGAGACCCTGTTCTGTGCAAATTTTTCCAAAGGCATGTACTACCGCAAAGGCATATTTGGAGTCAGTATAAATGGTACCCATCTATTCTGCAAGGAAATTTAAGGTTTGATTGAGGGGATACAATCACAGGTTTGTGCAGAGCAATTGTTAGGCGGTCAACCCTTTTCACATAGACTGTTGATTCCTGTTGGCAACTGCATATTCATCCTCTTTCCTCTATTAGTCAGGAGGACCCATCATGATGGGACAAGATAAATAGTCTTGCCCCATCATGTAACAGGATATCTTGTAGGTCTGATCTAACTTTGGTTTGATATTTTATTATATCAAGCAGTAATGATCTATTGTTTCTGGATTCTCGTCACCTATCCATAAGAAACTAGATGGATTTAGACAATCATTTATGGTTAAAATTGTTATCCTTTTCTAATAGCATAGACTACTATTTTAGGATTCAGGAATCAGTTAGCCATCTCCTTACTTTTTGATTGAGTATGGTTCTGACCTGGTGAGGAGTACTGATTATTAAGGCTCCTCCAAAGGTCAGTTTTCAGCTTTTTTCAATTAACAGGGCAGTGGCTGCCACTGCCTGTATGCATTCAGGCCGTCCTCTAGAAACAGGATTGAAGAGTTTAGAAAACAAAAGTGACAGGCTGCTTCTTCCCCCCACAGGTTTGGGTTAGTACCCCTAGGGCCATGCCTTGATTTGTCATGGCAAGTAAGTGAAATGGCTTGTCTAAGGATGGAAGAGCCAGGACAAGGGCTGTAATGAGGGCCTGCTTTAGAACCTCTATAGCTTGTTTTTCCTCCTGAGACCATTGTAAGGGATTAGGTTTCTTCTTTCATAGCTTTAGATACAAAAAATTCTTGTTCTGTGGTTATACAATTCAATCCATAGCTGACAATAGTCAGTTAGTCCTAAAAACTTTTTGAGTTTTCTCTTTGTTCTGGGCAGGGCCAGGCTCATTATGCCAGCTATTCTCTCCAAGTTTATTCATCCTTTCCCTTCACCAATGAGATGTTTTAAATATTTAATCTCCTTTTCTAAAAATTGTAGATTATTTCTTGAAACTTGAAGCCATTTTTGTCCTAGAAAGTTGAGCAAACTAATAGTAGTCTCTAATACTTCCTTCCTTTTCTTTTTCAGAGATTAGTAGATCATCTACATATTGCAATGGCTGGGTCCCTGCCTTGGGCTGAAATTCCTCCAGGACAGTTTCTAAAGCCAAATAAATTTGGGGATTTGATGAAACCTTGCAGAAGTACCATCCAGTGGTACTGTTATTTTCTTCCAGTTATAGGATTTTCCCTAAGGGGAAACTTTTTAGAAACCTCCACAGGGACCTTAGAAGGAAGAGGAAGTTTTCTACATCTTGCAGCATTGTTCCAATTCCTTCCTTAGATTTGAGTAGAGGCTTATAGGACCAACAGGCTTAGAACTTCCTTGGAGCCTTGAGACCCCTGGTTCAGAGCCCTCAGGGGACCCTGTGTCCCCTGACTACCTCCAGCATCTGTTCCCCATGACAGGGAGGGAGACTAGAAAGAGTGACCCAAGACTTTTCCTTGGGGCCCATTCCCTTGGCCTTGAAGGAAGAAGAAGAAACTGCTTCTGACAACTAGCCAAGAGCATAATCTCTTTCCTCCTGTGAGGCTGAAGCCTTATCAGTAACATGGATGACTGGCACACCCAGTCCTCCTCTGAACCAAACTGTGGCCAGGAAACCACAGGTATGCGAATTGACTCCCTCGTCCAGACAAAACAATAGTATTTCATTATCTTTTGTTTCTCCTTATCTTTAGTCCAGAAACTGCTTCCCCATCATTTCAACACTTCCCCGATAGACTATCTGGAGGAATGTCCTTGGAGGGGACCTCTTCCCTTCTTCCCCTCCTCCCAGGTTGTTTAATTGGCCCTTCTTTGTTCCCCTATGCCTAGAATTTTTATTCTCCATTTTCGGTTAGGTTGATAACCCCGGTGCCTGAGTTTCCCTATGTACTCAACCCCCTCCCCCACTGAAGATCCCTTGCACATGCTGGGTCCCACTTTGTCTCCTGCCATTTCCCTCATGGGAGAATGGAACCACAGATGGAGACTCCACATTTGCTTCGGATCTAGGATATGTCTCAGTCACACATATTCAAACTTCCAAAATGCCCAACCACCAAGGCAGTACTCAGAGTTCCATTTTCCTACCTTGGCTAGTGCATGAGGTTGCCTGGTTGCCTTGGTGCCTGCTATCTCTTTCCTTGTGTTGCTCCCGCTGTCTCCAGCAAAACTGTCTCTGGCATATCCATGGTCCTGCAGGGAGCCGAGATACCTGAGCAGAGTAGGCCAGCCAAAAATCTAGTTGGGTGCACTGCCCCCTCTGTTGGGGTCACCCTCTTATGGACGTAGATAATCTCAGATGAACCCCAAATTGTGAGAAACAAATCCACCTGTGAAAAATCAAAGGATGAACATGGAGACATGTAGTACAGCAGAAATGATACTTTAATGGCAGTCTTGCAAGATAGGGCATCTGGTAGGCAGACACACCTGGAGGGGCTACAGCAAGCAATTTATTCCTTAGTGTGCAAATCCCTCCACTGGTTCCACATTGGCTGAGTAATTTGGAGTGTATGATATTTCCTGAACGTTGCCTAAGTTCCATTTTTTTTCCTTATAAGGCTATCACTGGTTCCCTTTCCTGATTAAGTATCTATTTTCTTAAGAATAGTGTGTTGTTTTCTCATTGGCCCATTTCCATCTCCTGATTGTTTAGGAGCCCAGGTGGCTAAAGATTGCTACATCCACCAGCCTCTTAGACAGGCCTTGAAAACGAACAATCAGAATGTTTCTTATGTTTCTTACAGTTTCCAGGCTGTTGAACAATCACATTAGCAACTCCACCCATGGAGAGGGAGCTACAAAAGATATGGAATATAAAGATCCGGCTGGAAGGGTGAAGATGACTCTACAGTTTGCAGAAAGAGGGCTGCCCATAAACTGTTTTAACTCCTTTTATTCTGTTTCTTCTGAAACAACAACAAAAAGCAACAACAGAATGTGTATTAGCTTTGTTTCTTAACAGCTTGTAGCCTTGCATACATTATCTTACATCTTTAAATTTAAGAGGGCAGGTTGCAATTATTTCTGCCCTAGATAACAATACTTCTAGTAGCATCATACATGCTTTAACCTATTGAAAACTTCAATTTTCTGGTAAATTTTCAATGCCTTTTTGTTCTTGTGAATAACATAGGGAGATGTCTTCGTTGGGAGTACTTTTTGTATTTTATTCACAAAGAAGAAAAGTTGGTGTCAACTCACACAACTTGTTAACTACAATGAATAAGGATGGCCATCTTCTCTTTGAAAAGGTGACAATAGGTGAGATGAGGCTCACGTATGATTGAAGCACCATTGTTCTACCAACCAGGCCCTCAGTACATGTGACTAAATTCATGTCTCAGCAGTAATAAAAGCAATTACATGATCAGGTTTGCTTATGGAAAGTTAAAATTGAAATTGTGAGTTTTTAGCCTACAGATGTTAAAATGTGCTGTTTTCATGTAAGTTGAATGAGTACTGGTCAAGAGCTTGTGCTTTGAAGTTATTCAGATTTGAGTTTGAAACCCTGGCTCTGCTATTTAGTAATTGTGTGACCTTGGTCAAGTTTCCTAAACTCTTCTTATCTTGTGTTTCTCATTTGTAAAATGGAGAAAATAACAGGATCTACTTCTAAGTGTTATTATAAGAATTAATTAGATTGCAAATTAGTATATATAAAGCTGTAAAACACTTAGAATTTCTGGCACTTGATTGGTATTTAATAAAAGTTAGCTGATATTATTATTTCATACACTCATTCTACTTTCTGGGTGCAAATAATGTCAACCAAAAACTATTAATGGGAATTGTCTCCCTCTGGTACAGGCAATAAAGGCGTGTATTATAAAAATATACAAATCATAATGAAACTGATTAAAAGTTGTCTGCTCTTTGTTATCATCATGGATCAGTAATTCTAATCAATGTCAAAGATAGCATACTCCTACCCTTGAGTGAAGACCACATTCATTCCTTATTTCTCCCCTAGCGTCTGCCAGGAATTGATGCCTTTATAACCTGGTCAGTCTCCAGGTTCTCATGCTTCTTTTTATTCTCTGCCATTGATCTGGAGAGATGACTGCTTCATTGAGGTTCAAATCTGCTGTTTTGCATTTCCTCCTTTGTTTTCCCCTTTGTCTCCAACAGTGGTTGATATAGGCAGTTATAGAACTTCCATCAAAAGTGGGAGCTACTTCAGTTTCCCAAAACCTAAGGAATTTTTTGGGGGGCTTTTATTTCTACAACTGTATTTTAAAAAGAAACTTCTGACTCTGATAGCACAGGATTCATTCTTTTTTTAAAATCAATAATCAATATTTTTTATTATGATTTTGTGGGGTACAGTTAAGGGTTAGGTATACAAATACATTTCATTCAGGCACCCTGTTGATAAGAGTGTTTCCCCGTCCCCAGATATTTGCAACCGTTAATCCCATCTCCCTCCCCCCCATAGTTTCCCACTATTGTCAGTCATTTTCTTATAGGATTACATTGGATGTTCAAGGTCCATTATATGAGTGAGAACATGTGATACTCAGGTCTTTGTTTCTGTGAGAGGTCACTCAGTATTATAGACTCTAGTTCCATCCAGGATGCAGTGAAATTCATGATTTTGTTCTTTTTTATGGCTGCATAGTATTCCATCATGTATATGTACCAGATTTTTTAATCCAGTCCTCTTTTAATGGGCAGCATGGTTGCTTCCAGTTCTTGCTATTATGAACAATGCTGTGATAAACATATGTGTGCAGGTATCTTTTTTATAGAGTGATTTGAGTTCTTCAGGATATATTCCCAGTAGGGGGATTGCAGGGTCATATGGGAGGTCGATATTTAGAGCTTTTAGGAATCTCCACACTGCATTTCACAGAGGTTGCACTAGTTTACACTCCCATCAACAGTGTAGAAGTGTTTCCTTTTCACTCCATCCTCTCTAGCATCTGTTATTTTTTGAGTTACTGATAATGGCCATTCTGATTGGAGTTAGGTGGCATCTCAGTGTGGTTTTGATTTGCATCTTCTTGATGATTAGTGAAGTTGAACATTTCTTCATGTGTCTGTTGGCCGCTCAGATGTCTTCTTTTGTGAAGTGTCTGTTCATATCTTTTGCCCACTTTGTAATGAGGTTGTTTGTTTTTTTCTTTTCAGCATGTTTGAGTTCCTTGTACATTCAAGATTTTAGGCCTTTGTCAGACCTGGTGTTGGCAAATACTTTTTCCCAATCTGTGGGCTGTCTCCCTGCTCTCTTGATGGTTTTTTGACTTTGCAGAAGCTTGTCAGTTTAATGAGGTTCCACTTGTCTATCTTATCTCTTATGGCCTGTGGGTTTTGGATTTTGTTCAGGAATTGGACGACAGTTCCAATTTCCATAAGGGTGTGTCCTGCATTTTCTAAGGTTCTTATGATTTGAGGTTTAACATTTAGGTCTCTGATCCATTTACAGTTACTTTTGTGTATGGGGATAGATAGGGGTCTTGTCTGAGTCTTCTGCATGTGGTCAGCCAGTTTTTCCAGCACAATTTACTGAACAGGCTCTCCTCTCCCCAGTGGTAGGTGGTGGAGGTTTTGTCAAAGATAAGTGGGTTGAGAAATTGAAGTTTTGCTTCTGGAATCTCAATTCTATTCCATTGGTCTATATGCCTGTTTTTGTAGCAATACCAAGCTGTTTTGATGATTGTAGCTTTATAGTAAAGTTTGAAGTCTGGTAATGTGATACCACCTGCTTTTTTTTTTTTTTTTGCTGAGGATTGTTATGGCTATTCTTGGTCATTTGTGTTTCCATATGAATTCCTGAATTGTTTTTTCTAGGTCTGAGAAGAATATTGCTGGTAATTTGATGGGTATTGCATTAAATCTGTAGATTGCCTTAGGTCGGATGGACATCTTCACAATGTTGATTCTTCCATCCATGAGCATGGGATATTTTTCCGATTGTTTGTGTCATTTTTTATTTCTTTGAGTAGTATTTTGTAGTTTTCATTGTAAAGGTCTTTCACATCCCTGGTTAGGAAGATGCCAAGGTATTTTATTTTTTTTTGTGGCTATTGTGAATGGGATTGTGCTTTTTATTTGGGTTTCTCTTTGTTTATTATTGGTGTAAAGAAATGCGATTGTCTTTTGCACATTTATTTTATACCCTGAGACTTTGTCAAAGTCCTTTATCAGTGCATCAGTGCAAGGAGGCTTTTGACAGATTCTCTTGGGATTTCAAGGTAAACAACCATGTTGTTTACTGAGAGAGATAACTTGATTTCCTCTTTTCCTACTTGGTTACCCCTGATCGCCTTCTTTTTTCTGATTGCTCTAGCCAGGATTTCCAATACTATATTGAACAGGAAGGGAGAGAGTAGGCATCCTTGATTTGGTCCAGTTTTCAGGAGAGTTGGTTCCAATTTTTGTCTGTTTAGGAATATGCTAACTGTGGGTTTCTTGTGGAAGGCTTTTACTATTTTGAGGTATGTTCCATGTATGCCTAGATGTTTGAGGGTTTTTATCAAGAAGAGGTGCTGGATTTTATCAAAAGTTTTTTCTGCATCTAATGATATAATCATATGGTCTTTGTTCTGATTTCTGTTGATGTATTTAATTACATTTATTGTATCCCAGGGATGAAGCCTACTTGGTCATGATGGATGATTTTTAGATCTATTGTTGAATCCAGTTTTCTAGATCTTGTTGAGAATTTTAGTATCTGTGTTCATCAAAGATATTGGCCTATAGTTGTCTTTCTTTGTTAGGTCTTTACCTGACTTGGGTATCAATGTGATGTTAGGTTCACAAAATGATTTGGGGAGAATTCCATTTTTCTCAATCACCTGGAATACTTTCTGTAGGATTGGTATCAGCTCCTCCTGGAATATCTTATAGAATTCTGCTGGACAGCCATCTTGTTCAGGCTTTTTTTTGTAGGTAGTTTTCTTATTACAAAGTCAATTTCCTTGATTGTTATTAGTCTATTTAGGGTCTCGGTTTCTTCTTGTTTCAACCTAGGCAGGTTGTGTGATGGCAGAAAATCCTCCATTTCCTTAAGGTTTTCAAGTTTGTTTCCATACAAGTGTACATAGTAGTCTCTAATGATTTTTTGTATTTCCTCAGGGTCAGGTGTGATGTCATCTTTTGTGTTTCTGATTGTGTTTATTTGGGCCTTTTCTCTCTTTTTCTTGGTCCATCTAGCTAGGGGACCATCCATCTTGTTTATCCTTTCAAAGAACCAGCTTTTTGCTTCATTGATTTTTTTTTTTTGGTATTATCTTTTTATTGTCTGTCTCCTGGATTTGGGCTTTTATTCTGGTGATCTGGATTCTTCTGCTGAAGTTAGGATTTTGGTGGTCTTGCTTTTCCAGCTTCCTTAGGTGACTTGTTAGGCTGTTAATTTGTGATCTTTCCATTTTATTCATGTGCATTTGTCAAGATATGAGTTCCCCTGTTACTACAGCTTTCATGGTGACCCAGAGATTTTGGTCAGATGTTTCTTCATTTTCACTTGTTTCCAGGTATCTTTTAATCTCTGTTTTGATTTCATCATTGACCCAGGAGTTGTGTAGCATCATGCTGTTTAGTGTCCATGTCTTTGTGGGTTTTAGGAACCTTGTTGGTGTTGATGTTTGTTTTTATTTCACTGTGGTTCAAGAAGGTGCATGGTAAATTTTCGATCTTTTAAAATTTGCTTATGCTTGATTTGTGGCCAAGTATGTGGTTGATCTTAGAGTACGTTCCAAGTGGTAATGAGTAGAATGTATACTCTGTGGTCATTGGATGAAGTGTTCTGTAGGTATCTATTAAGTCCATTTGATCAATAGTCACATTGGGGTTTCAGATCTCATTGCTGATATTTTGTCCTGATGATCTATCTAGGGTTATGAGTGGGGTACTGAAGTCCCATGCTATGATGGTGTTGGAGTCAATATCTTTTTTAGTATACTAGAAGCTGCTTTATGAAAGTTGGTGCTCCTATGTTGGGTGCATATATGTTTAGGATGAATATTTCTTGTTGATGGATTGAACCTTTTATCATTATGTAGTGGCCTTTTGTATCTTTTTAAATTTTTGATAGCTTAAAGGGTATTTTGTCTGAGATTAAGATCACGACTCCTCCTTTCTTTTGTGTTCCATTTGCCTGAAAATTTGCTTCCCATCCTCATACTTTGAGTCTGTGAGTGTCCTTTCTACTGAGGTGAGTCTCTTGAAGGCAGTAAATAGTTGCCTGGTGATATTTTATCTTTTTTGCCATTCTATGTCTTTTAAGTGGTGCATTTAGTCTATTCACATTCAGGATAATTATTGAAATGTGAGAATTGATCCCTATCATAAGATTCTTACAGAGTTGTTGTTGTTCCTCTTTGTTTGTTGTCTTTATTTTGGTTTTGGAGTTGGTTCATTTGTGTTTTTAGTCTTTTACCCGTACTCTTGTGAAGAATGTTGTTGTTCTTTTTTCCTTTTCTTCTGTGTTCAATACTTTCTTAAGTGTTTCTTGTAGAGGTGGTCTGGTGGCAGCATAGTTTCTTAGGGATTGGATATCTGGGAAAGATTTCAATTCTCCCTCACTGATGAAGCTTAGCTTGGCTGGGTAGGTTATTCTCAGTGGAAATTGTTTGTCTTTTAGAACTTTGAAGATAGGGCTCCAAGCTCTCTTAGTCTGGAGGGTTTTTGTAGATAAATCTGCTGCTATTCTAATTGGTCTTCCCTGGTAGGCAGTCTGATCATTTTCTCTTGCTGCTTTTAGGATTTTTTCTTTTATACCTTCTTTGTTTAGGCAAATTATTATGTGTCTCGGAGTTGGTCTTCTCATTTGTTGTCTTGCACGGGTTCTCTGAATCTCTTGTGTTTGAATTTTTGCATTACTGATGAGATGAGGAACATTTTCTTGAATGATTTCATAAAATGTTTGTTCCAGTGTGGCCTCTGTTTCTCTCTCTGCCTCAGGAAGGCCAATTATTCTTAGGTTTTTTCTCTTTAAGTAATCATTCATCTCTTGAAGGTTTTATTCTGTCTTTTTAAGTTTCTTTTCTATGTTTTTGACAGTTTCAGTTAGTGCTGTGTTTTGATCTTCAAGATCTGAGTTTCTTTCTTCTGCTTGGTTAATTCTGCTTTCCATGCTTATTAGTTTTTTTATTTCCATCACACTATTCTTTACTGCTGTTATTTCTGACATCAGCTCCTTCTTATTTTCCTCTTGTCTCCCCTCAATTTTTTTTATTCTCCCTATTGATGTCTTGATGTCTGGGTTTGTTGCATGTTACCAGTCATTCTGGGGGCTCTTCATTGTTTGTGTTCCTAAGTCTGTTTTCTCAGTGTTTGACCTCCTAGGGGTCTGTGTGAACCCTCTATTCTTCTTTTGGTTTTTCTTCATTTGTGCAGATTTTTCCTCCCTACTTTTCCCTTCCCTTCACTTCCCTGTCTTCTTTAATTCTGTTATTCAGTGGTGGAGGGGTTGCTTTTACTTCTGTTTGTTCAATCTCCTATTCTTCTTTATGTATATCTTCTTGCTTTGTTCAATTCTGGAGTTGGACTGTAGGTTGGGGGTGGTCCTTTTTGCAGTTTTGAGATTTACTTAAGTGGGGAGCTGTGATTCAAAATCTCTCTGCAGATCCCAGAATCCACTGACAGGTATATGGATAATCTGAAACCCACCTCCCACTGCCTTGTCATCTGTCCATGCAGTGGGGTTGTAGGTTTACTCCCTGAAAGCAAAATGAGGTTAGAGGGAAGAGAATGGAGTGGACAGTGGGGGGAAGAGGGGAGTGGAGAGAGAGGGGAGTATGAGGGAAAACAGATGAGTGTACCAACAAATGGAGAGAGACACAAAAACTTAAACAGATAAAAACAATAAACCACAACTACAAACTAACCAACTGCCATACGAAAAAACTAAAACATACAATGATGCTAACGTACAAGCTTACCAATCTCCTTATTGGTGTCTATTCCTCTATACAAAGATGGGTTTTACAGAGAGAGAGAAAAAAAGAACAAAACAAAAGCAATAGAATCAAGAGAGTAAACTAACAGAACCAATCAAGCACACTCTGAGACCTTTTGTTTAAGTCCAATGTCCTTTCAGCTATGATTTCTAGCTGTCTTTGCAGGATGGTAAATTTGTTCAGTTAGGGGTCAGTTGCCCCTGGCCTGCTGTGAAGGGCAGTTCAGATCTCGGCTCCCTGCCACGTTCACCACTCAGATCTGGCCTGTGTCTATCAAGTTTCTGTTTTTCCCTTTTTGGTGTTGTTACCTAGAATCACCAGCAGGTGGTGCTATCTCACCGCTCCAGGTGATCTTTATCTGCAGCTGCTTGCCCTAGATGGGAGGGAGTTGGCAATGGGAGCGGTGATGGCAGCAGCCGCCTCACGGTACAGGAGCTCGACGAGCTTGGTCCAGGTGAGAGCCGGGGTGTGACAGTGGCAGTGGTAGCGGTGGCGATCTCAGTAGATCTTGCTTGCAGGAGCTTCATGGTCTGAATTCATGGGTCACCTCAGGCATGGGCAGGGCGATGGCCCTGGCGGCGGCATCTGTGGCTGCAGTGGCCGTCCAGAACACCGTGATGTTTGAGCAGTGGCAACGGTTGAGTTCCGTGTGAAAGAGCAGGTTGCCGATGATGGGAACTGCAGGCCCCGGGAGAGAGCTAGAGTCTTTATGTGTTCTCTTTCCCGGAGGGTCTCACAGACTAAGTTGCCCCCACATCATCTTGCCGGAGGTCCTCGGGTCTTTCATTTTCAACATTCTGTGACTTTATGGTTGTGTTATAGATATGCATTAGATTGACTGTTGATTTTAGTGGTGTCACATAGGGAAAACCTATTATCTAATAGGACAGTCAGTTATACTCTAATAAAACAGTCAGTGACATTAACATGTGAAGATATGATTTGGACTCTGCCACTTAACTCCTTGTGTAAAAAGAACAAAGGCTTTGAAGTTCAAAAGACTAGGTTCAAATTCCATTTCTGCCACTTACCAGCTGTTTGGCCATCATGAATTCATTTCTGATCCTAGATGCTCATTTCTAGACTGGAGATGATCATGTATGTCCTTCTTTATACTGAAGTAGTATTATATGAGTACTATAGGATAAAATTTCTGAAAGCACTGTAGGAGTGAAAATTACTATACTATACTATAAAGTTATCAGTATTGATTAAAAGGAGTAAAGTTACACAAAAAATAAAGTTTTCTCAGGCTGTTTTGGAGAGATGGTTCAAGTTCATAAACCAGTATGAACCTTGACAAGGCCGTAATTTTTCTCATATTGGGGAAAGGACTTCTAAGAAATACAAGTTTCTCCTAATCACAAATAAATTGACTTGCTGCTGTATAGGGTTCACATACAAATTTAAAAAGAAACTTCAAATTTTTGAAAAACATGCAGGTAGAACACTACTATATGGTTTTGTTAAAAAATGTATTGAGTAAATATAATGTGTTATTCACTGTGCCAGACTCTTTCCAGATGCTGTTTTATTTTATTTCCACAATGAACCTGTGGGGTTGAAATGATCCTCCCCATGTTATGACAAAGAATTAAAGCTTAGAGGAGTTGAATAATGTGTTCAATGTCATATGAATGGTAAAGGATTGAGCTATGATTTCATTTTGTTTTTAATTTTTTATAGAGACAGTCTTGCTAATTTTTTGGTATGTTTCCTAGGCTGGTCTTGAACTCCTGGCATCCAATGATCGCCCTGCCTCAGCATCCCAAAGTGTTGGGATTACAGACATAAGCCTCCATGCTTGTTTTTGCTTTTAACTCATGTTTTTTCAAAGATCAAACTCATTTTCTTTTTTCTATCCTATGCTGCTTCTACATCAGGAAAAAAATACATTATTTTTATAATAAATTGAGCTCCAATATTATGATACGCATTGAATTAAGTGGTACATGAGACCTTTGAATCTTCACAGTGTCTCTCTTGATGTTAGTTTTATTCTTATTTTAAAGAAAGATAGATTTTTTTTAAAAAATTCACTTTCTAGAATGATGGTGACACATCAGTAAATTGGCTTAAAAATTTAATGAACAAAATAAATGAAAAACAGGGAACAAGATAAGTTTAGGTAATAGAGAGAAAATTAATTTCCTACCGTGATATGCATACATACTTTAATATATACATTGAGCTGTGTAATATATGTTAGCATTTATATGCTAATTTTTGGAATGAATGATGAAATTCTTAACTAGAGAAAATGAAAGTTTCAAAACTAATGTTTAGAGAGATCAGGATTAATTGAGATCAGCTAATAGACAATAAAATGTGAAATGAATTTTGGAATACCAGGCTCCACAAAAATCATTTCAAGTTATTGGCCATCTGTGAGATTAAAATGAAGTACAGAGAAAACACATACAAAAATAAATATTCCACATTATGAGATTCAGGTATATGTCATGTGTCTAACCTCATGCTAAGAATTTTTATATGCCTTATCAACTCTGCGATGGTATTTCCATTTCACCAATAAAAAAACCTGTGACCCCCCTCTCTACTACCATGAAAGTAAGTGCTATTTCTCTCTTTCAAGGGAGGAAGATAAATGTCTTTGAACTTCAGGTCATCAAAAGCTCAGGTCACTTGTTCCAGCATCCTCACTCAGTCAGACACTTGCACACCCACTTGCCGACACATTTGGATTCACATCTGTCCCTGCACCCACTTTTTAATGCAGAGACTCACACACTCCAACTGACTCTGTCACCATCTTGGCAGAACCCACTTTCTGACTTTAATAAAACATCACCACATATGAGGCTAATGATATTGCTTTTAGTCTATCTCTCTATCATCTATCTATCTTCTATCTATCTATCTATCTATCTATCTATCTATCTATCTATCTATCTATCTACTATCTATTTATCATCTATTTATCTATCAATCATGTATCATGATTGTCATCTATCTATTCTATATCTGTAAGACTCTGTTCTCCTGAAATCCTCGTCACTCCCCATATTCATCAAGGATTTTTGCTCCTGTCATTATTTTCACTTCTCTACCAACTCCTGCTGTCATCCTAGATAATTTCCCCATCCAAGTGGATAATCCACTTTAGCCTGAAATCTTCCTGACCTCATAGACATCAGTAATTTTCTCCTTTATTCCAACTACTCCCAAAGTTGTATGGTAGTTATTGCAGGTATAGCTGCAGCTCTTGAAATGTTAAACTACAGCAATGCTATCTCCTCTCTTTAGCTCTTTATTCCTTCTTTTGAGTTTCAGTTTCTGTCTTTTGCCTTTTCTCCCTGTGTTTTCTTTTTTATGACTTCAATTCTTTTCTTTATTTGCCTTAGACCAGTGGTCCCAATCATTCACTCTCTTTTCAATATGATTGATGCTTTTCCCTCTTTTTATTTCTATAGATTCTACGCTGGAATGTACCATAGAAACACCCCCAAAACTCAGCTTCTGCTTGTCACCAAACCATCTTCTGTGTTCCTTACTTTGGTGAGTTGTGTCACATAGGCTAGAAACTTTTGAGAGATCATCCTTGACGGTTTTCTTTTTTAATAACCTTCATATTCTGTAAGAATTCAAGGCATGTCAGTAATTTCAATGTGTCTTTAATTCTGTACGTTTTAATTATTTCCTCATTCTTGTTTTAATGAAGATTTTCATCTTCTTTTGCCTGATTATTAAATGGTGTTTTTTAATTCTATTCTGTGGAAGCCTTGATTTCTCTGCCTACTTCTTGTCTTTCCTAAGCTTGCTATGAAATTTTGAGTTGTGGACGGCTCCCTTTTTAGTTTTGAAACTCTTTTTTCTCTTGACTTTTATGACATCACATTTTTGGTTTATTTTTATTGATATGACCCTTTTCTTTATCTTATTGCAGAGTTGCTTTTTATCTTTCTAACCCTTATGCCATTTCTGAGCTCTGTCCTCAGCTCTTTTTTACCTTCTCGCCCTATTTAGCCTAACAGGGCAAAGTCATCCATTTATGTGACTCTTATCAATTAAGAATGTGACACTATCTCTCCAGTCTAGAATTTTCTTCTAGGACCCTGGCTCATTTACCTTGCTGCCTACTTGTGTTCCTTCTCCATATATTCATCATATAGCTTCTCAAGACCATCACCACAGAGACAACTAGATGTCCTTTCCCATAAATACATACATTCCTTCTTTGTTCTCTTTTTCAGTTATTGACATCCTCAGGCTACCAAAACAGAACAACTTTCTCTTTTGCCTCTTGCATATAGCCAAGACCCTAACTCTTGAGTCCTTTTTATCTCATAGATGCATGCTTATTTGACAGTCTTCACTGTTACTATAGTCCTTGATATAACCTTATATAAGATCTTACCTTGTCTCCTAAACTACAGGTACATGGAATTTTCTGCAGTTTCCGGGAAAAAAGAGACTATAATGCTCTTTGACCAACTTACAGCCACCTGGAATCTTTTTCCACTTGGTGGAATCCCCTTCTCAAGATTCAGCTTCAATGTCACTTATTTTCTGATGTCTATTTGTATCTTTGCATAAAATTGGCTGTCCCATACATTGCATACCTATCTAGCATGGTAATGGAGGAAAATGAAAAATAATCTATTACATTCATATGTCAGTTTGGACCAGGAACTCCTTGAGGGTGTAGTCATGACTTACTAATCTCTGTTATCCCTCTGTTTAGGACAATAGGCAGCTCCATAAATACTTAATAGCCCTTTAAAACAAATGGAATAGATTTTAGTTTTGAATATTAGATATTTAAAAAAATTTTACTTAATATAATGCAACTCACTAAAACTGCATTTAACACATATTTACATTTTGTCCAAATATCTGCAGTTTTTTAAAAAAAGTAGTCTCATCTTCTAAATAAATAAAATCCCTCTTTAAAAAATACTAAAGTTTCATGATATATGAGCAAATTCCTGCAATCCCAGGTGTATTCTTTTCCAAATCCATGTTTTTTGCATATATTGCTTAAGTTTTTCTAATCTCGGGGAAGTTGTTAAGAAATTTATATATAACATATAATCATCTTTTCATCACATAAGGATAGCTTCTATAACTACTCTACTGCGAGGAAGTTTTATATAAATTTATAACTCTAGGTTTGAAAAGAAGTCTTTTTTTCTTATTATTTCTATACTCTTTAATCTGGCCAGATGGTGGTTATTCCATTGTAGGAAAGCAGAGTGAATATGGGTCAGAAAACAGGAGTTTGGGTTCCTGAACTGCTGTTTACTGGTTTTGTGAGCTTAAGCAAGCTACTCAAATGTCATAAGTCTCAGTTGTTTTAATTGGTTATTTCATAGGGAATTTGTTAGAGTCAAAGGACATCATGTATATGAAAGTACTTTGTGTACCATAAGCTGTGAGGCACAGATCATTTAAAAGGCATCAGAGATAGAAAGAACATGAATTTGGGAGCCAACAGACCCATTTAAAATTTTTATTTGGGCATTTTTGTGTGATTTAGGGCACTATTTAATTTCTTTGAACATAATTTCCTCATGTGTAAAGTGGGGATAATATCATCTACTTCCTATAAATGTTGAGAAGATTGGAGGTGTCAGTGCATTTAAGGTATCTGACATGTAGTCATTGCTCTGTAACTGGTGATAGAACAGGTATAGTAGCATTCATTTTTTGAAATCTTCTATCCTTTCTATATATCTTACATCCTTGAAGGCGGATCACCAGCCAACCAAGACGAGTCTTTAATACATGTCAAGCCTGAGCTAGTGTCCTCTGCTGAATCAGGCTTAGTTAGAAATTACTGCTCCTAGAGTTGTCTGTACTCCTTAAGAATGGATACATGCAAAATATTTACTCTGCCTGGAACTCACACATGATAGTCATAATTTTTACAGTTTCTATTTGTTACTCACAGCCAGTTATCATAATAGACACCATGTATACCTTTGTCTTATTTAAACTTCATGCTGATTTTGTAAGGTGGATATATTATTTTCTCCATTTAAAGTTGATGAAACTTAGAAACTCAGAAAGTATATGCTTCACTTACAGGCTAGTAAGAAGCGGGATTAGGAATAAACTGAAAGTTTCTGATAATATGCCCAGTTTTTTTCCTGCCACACAACAATGACAAGTAAGTCAAGACCACTCTAACTCTTTGACTACTCTTGCAAACAGCACCGTGGAGTTCAAATATTTATCTTGATAAATACCAGCTGTAATTTGTTTCCAAGTCATTGACCTTAGCAGGAATCCTTATCTTTGATTTAGGCCCATCCCTGACTCAGGTGTGAAACTGGAATTGAGTCAGGATATGAAAATCTCAGGCTTTATACATTTGTCTTGCTCCCTACCATTCCATTTTGGGAGTGCCATCTCACACAGTCACTCATTTGTTGATTTAACCAATACAACGACATATCATTTCTGTGCCTTGAAATTGTAATAGTTGCTAAGGATAATAGGATAAAAATATTAGTCTTTGTCCTCAAAGAACTCTGAATCAAATAGAGCAAACGAGAGAAAACTACAATGTATTGTGTTCTGTGAAGTCAGCAGGTGTCATAATAATGTCCTGAGAATGCAAGGAAGAGCCATGAAAGACTTCCAAGCAAGGATCAATGTACCCTTGAAGTCTCAAAGAATGAGGGTAATTTTAAGAGGGAAGGGGGGACATAAAGCATGAACAAAGGAACAAGGGCATTCGGCATTATAGTCCATTCAAAATTGTGAGATGTTTGGGGCTGAGGGTGGAGTTCTAGAACATAGGAATGGAAGAGTCTGGGGTGACTGGCAAAGGGTCAGATCACAGGGGATATTATAAAACATATCAAACTGGAATGAATATTGTGGGCAAGAAGTGAGCACATATATGTTTTAAGCATAAAAATGAAAGGAGTAGAAGAGCAGTTCTGATAGAACAATCTGATGAAGAGTTAGAGGATAGATTGGAAGGTTTGACTTGAAGGAGGGATACCAGGTAGGATTAGCTGACTTGGAGATGCTGAAGGCCTGGTCCCGGTAGTAGCAGGTTATTGGAAAGAAGTGGTGAATGAAAGCTAGGAGACTGAAGGAGTAACTTAGTGATTTGGTGGGATATGGAGTGAAAGGCAAAAGGTATCCAGAAGGCCTCCTGGAATTCTGTTCTGATTGAGAGGATGATGGTCTCAGTCCCTCAGGCATGGAGCACACAGCTGGATCAGGTTTGGTGGGAAGATGGGGACCACACACAGGACATTGCCACAGGCCTTATGCCTGGCCTTCTCACTGTTAGCCTCCCCCTGCTTCTTTTGCACAGTTCTTGCTATTTATTACCTTGTGCCTAGATTATTGCAGCAGACTTTTCTTGGCCTCTCAATTCCTTAATTTTCTGGAACACAGATCATACGTGCCACTCTTCTGATTAAAACATTTTAATGTTTTCAAGGTGCTTATAGAGGCCTGGAATCAAGATCTTCTACAATCTTACCCCAGCTGACCACTCCAGGCTGATTATCTAAAGTTCTTTCCAAGCAGTAGCCTAACTTGCTATAGTTTCAGGCAACAAGAGACAACTTAAAAAAAGAAGTGAGTGAGTGTGTGTGTGTGTTGTGTGTGTGTGTGTGTGTGTGTGTGTGTGTGTGTGTGTGTCTGCATGGTATTTTTTTGTCAAAGGAAGTTAGAGAAAGAAAATATTTGTACTTATCTGAGAAGTTAAAAAAAGCATCAAGGATAAAGCAGAATCTGTTTTGAGTTTCAAAGTATAAATAGAAAAAAGACAGGTGATAAGGTGGAGGGGAGACATATGTGGTAGGGAGAACAGCATGAGTACAACTGGGAACAGGCAATGTGGAAGGAAGAAGGAGCAAGGTAGTGTCAGAAGAAACTGGACTGATAAGGGTAGAGAATGGACCAGCACAGAGGATAGTTCTGACACAGGTGTGCCCCCACAATTGGGATGTAGTCTTAGGGACCAGGTGGGTTCTTGGCTTCCTGCAGGAAAGAATTTAAGAATGACCACAAAGAATAAAACTAAAGTAAGTTTATTAGAGCAACAGAGGAATAAAAAGAGGCTACTCTATAGGCAGAGCAGCCCTTGGAACTTGCTGGGGTCCTATTTTTTATGGTTATTCTAAACTAGACTAAACAAGGAGGGGTAGAATATTCATGTTTTTTCTTGTTTGTTTGATTTTTTGGAATGGAGTGGGAAGTTCCTAGAATTGAGTGTTCTTTCCCTTTTTGTAGGATAACTTCTAGGAGTCTTGGTGCTGACTGGGAATGTCTTTTAGCTAATGCATTATAATTCACATATGATGAGCAAAAAGGGTAAGTAGAGGTTGCTTTCCACACCATCTTGGTTTGAAACAGTTTTTTTACCAGTTCTTAACCACATCTTGTTATTTCAACAGGGTCCTAGGTTTTAGAAAACTATTTTAGTCATTTGTTTGAGAAACTAGTCTTGTAGAATTTCTTTCTCAGTTCTAAGAAGTGAAGTCTAAGTTCTAAGGGCGAAGTCTTTAATTTGTGATCCAGCAGCATAACTTTAAGTATGAATATTTATTGATAAATCTGTGCATATAAACACCATATCTGGAAAATCAGCATGAAATAACATCAAAATACTTTGAGTTATTAAAATGTCTTCAGGATTAACCTTACATTTGAACAGTGCTTTACAGATTACTAAACACTTTTACTGAGGCCCAGAGATGATCAGGACTTTTTGCAAGGCTAGGCTCAGATACAGTTTTTTTAAAACTCCAGTTCCAGGTGTTTTCCCGCTGCAACAGGTGCCTCATTTAACATCTTTTAATGCCTAAACAATCATACACTCTTGTTGGATAAATCCGACTACAAAGGTGGCTTAGAAGGATTGTAATTAATTTCTTGAGGATTTTGTTAAGCATCTCTCTATTGATTTTTGTCCTCCAACTGAGTGGAAACCAAAAAAAGAGGAAACAAACAAAAAATTCTCCAACCTGCAGCTATAAAGGCTCACAAATAAGGGCACACAGCTGAGGATAACTAGAGAAGCAATGCAGGACTCTACTGTGGTTTTCCTCACACATTGAAGTGCTGCCAAGTGAATTCAGGGCACTCTGATGCTGGTGTTTTAAAACTACTTCAAATTTCCTAAGTGTAGCATTTGTTCTGGAAGAACTCAGTTCCTGAATCCACTAATGTCTTAGTCCTTTTGAAGTAAAAGATTCTGTTTTATAATAATTGTGTTGTGAACACATCTTTTCAGTACTTTAACAAGAAGTCAGTGCTATGTTTTCAAACAACGTGCTAGGAGGAAATAGCTCATTCCAAATTATTGGAATTCAACTTGTATAACAAGTGAAATCTACTAAGCTTGAGTTTTTAAAGTAAATTTGAAAGATAATTATCTTCTGAAGACATATTCTTCTCAAATAATGGACATTTGTGTGGAAAAACCTAAGACTGGAATGTTAGGAGTTATGTGTCTAGCATGGGAACGACTGTACCTGAGAGTCTTTTCTGCACAGAGAAAAAAACACAGCAGATGGTAGTAAAGGTTCTAGTATTTGTGTGGAAATTTCCAAAACCGGAAAGAAAAAAAAGAGAAAAACAGCATTAGAATTATGGATATGAGTGACAACATTCTCTCAATATGGAAAACTATGACGGTAGCTACCATGGTAACTGCTATGGTAACTATTATTGTGTTAGGCTTGACACTCTGAGTCATCTCTCAGAACACCCATTTTATTGTTTATTATTACTTATTCAATTTATTTATAAAATGTTTACACAATAACTGTACATATTTATAGGCACATGTGATATTTTGATACAAGCTTACAATGTGTAAGGATGATATCAGGAGTACTAGAATATCCATCACCTCAAACATTTTTTATTTTTTGGTGTAGCTACAGAAGTGGCTTCTCTATGCCCCCAGTATATATCACAGTATCTGGCAGTGGGCAACATTCAACAAATATTTAGTGAAGGAATGGAGAAGCTTTTGGAATATTAAGATTGAAATATCTGTAGATGGATAGTCAGGGAGAAAAAAATAGGTATATAAGTTCGCTTTTTTTTTTCTTTTTCTGAGTTAGAGTCTCACTCTGTGCCCAGGCTGCAATGCAGTGGCATGCTTATGGTCACCGCAGCCTTGACCTGCTGAGCTCAGACTATCCTTCAGTCTCAGCCTACCAAGTAGCTGGAACCACAGGCTTGTATCACCATACCCAGCTTTTAAAAAATTTATTTATTGTAGAGACATGGTCTTGCTATGTTGACCAGGCTGCTTTCAATCTCCCTTTTCATCTCCATCTCTCAAAGTGCTGGAATTACAGGCATGAGACACTGCTCTCGGCCTTAAGTTAGTTTTTTTAAAGCTCTTTATTGAGATATAATTTACATTCCATAAGATTCACTCATTTAAAGTGTGCAATTTACTGATTTTTGGTGTGTTAATGAAGTTGTGCAACTAGTATCACAATTTAAGTTTAGAACATTTTTACCCCCCCCAAAAGAAACTCCATACCCATTGGCAGTTACTCTACCCAAAACACAAATAAAACCACTAATATAGCTTAGTTTTGGCAGATAGTATGCAACATAATGCATAATTTTTTGAATAAAATGTATCTTTCTGGAGCTGTGGACTATCTTAAAGGAATTCTTCAGTTTCTGACACAAGAAACGAGAGGGCCTGAACCAAGCATTTTACCTAGGGCATAATCTGTTGAGCTGTTACTGTTGGTCAGATGGTAGAGGGAAAGCAACCCCGTAACAGGAGTATGAAGGTTCAGAAGGGAGCCAGTCAGTGGGGATGAGGAAGGGTTATTTTTATTATTTATTTATTTCTGAAAATGAACAAATGTGGAGTATAGAGTCTGGGAATTCAGACAATGACAACTTTCCTAATTATGCATTTCTTAGAATGTTTTCTTTTTTTTCATTTTTAAGCAATGAAGGATTGTGTTTAAACTTCTAGTGACTGGAAGATGACAAAGAGAGAATGATCAAATGCATGAACTTTCAACTGGGCTAAGTGATAGTTTTTTCTGATCTTTAAAATGGGTTTGGGGTTAGGGTTAATTCCTCATAGATCTCTTTACTTCCTCCATCTTTAATGGCTTCACATCACCTCTCTACCTTTTTGCTCTTGTATTTTTAAAGATATAGCTCATTACCTCCTTCCTCCCTTGGTGGATAATTTCTCCCTACCTATCTCCTATCTCCATTCAGATTTTCCCTTTTTTTATTTGCCACCAAATTAGCCAATCTAATATTTGATTTATATCAAATTTCTATTTTCTGGCTATGATACGAGTACTTTTTAGGCTTTTTCATTTTTATTATCACCCCTGACAATTAGCCTTCTTTTAAAGGCCAGTTTTTGTGAAGATGCAGTTTTTATTACTTCAAGGAAGTTACTGTGTACATGAGGTGTGTGAAACCAACCACTAAGACTGCTACTATAAAAAATGGGCAAAGGGAAGGTAGATCAATTGATGAATAAAAAATGCTGAAATGTCCATTCTATATACTACTAGTGGAGAGAAAATTAGGTGCAATTTTTCTGGAAGACAACTCGTATATAATTATACTTCTATCTATCTGTCTATCACTATCTCTACATTTATAGGCACATCTTTATTTCTACTCACATTTATATCTACATGTAGATTTAGAACTAGTCTTAAAAGTTCATTTTTTTTACATAGACCTTTTGTTATAAAGTTTCTCTATTCCTCCTATACTATTCTGCGTGGTAATCACCCCTTAACCAGGAACCACATGATCAGGGTGTATAATGGCTATCAGGACCTTCCATTTCCTCCAAGTAAGTGCTTCAACTAAAGGCAACTAAAGAATCTGAATGATAAGAACCTTCCATTTGTGTGATCATGGGATAGTCACATAACCTTTCTGAGCTTTTTGGTATTTTATTTTTAGGATAAAGTTCTTCTGAGGTTAATGAAGCACTAGATATCCATTTAACATAGTGTATGGCTCATTTTAATCACTTGATATTTATTTGCAATTTTTATTATCCTTATTAATGTTCCTATTATTTGGGGGGATTTAAAATAGTAAAAACAAGAAAACAATTTAAATGTGTAACAAGTAGCATTGGTTAAACTATGGGTATTGGTGTGTGAATATATTTGAGACAAAATGTTGGATTAAAAAAAAAAAAGTAGATTATTACTTCTACTCCCAGTATTGGTAGAATGGTAGAATTGGTAGACTGGTAATTTGAATCAATCTTATAATTGAAGAAACATAGAGGATCTAGAAAAAAAAATATATTTTTTTGAGTAAAAGTCTCACTCTGTCGCCCAGATTGGAGTGCAGTGGCCACTCCCGGCCACTGCAGCCTCCACCTGCTGGGCTCCAGCGATCCTTCCGCCTCAGCCTTCCAAGTAGCCGGAATTACAGGCATGCGCTACCACGCCCGGCTGATTTTTTGGCTTATTGTAGAGATGAGGTCTCGCTGCCCAGGTGGGTCTCGAAGCCGTGGGCTTAGGCAATCCATTCACCTCAGCCTCCCAAAGGTGCGGGATTATAGGCTGAGCCACAGAACCCGGCTAGAAAAAATATTTTTAAAAGTATGCTAAAGGATATTGAAAGCTGACATGACAGTGCGAAATTAGCAACCAGACACTGCATGGTATCACGTCTCCCTGTTTTTTTTTCCCTGAAAACTGCTGAGAGCGAAATTATTTTATTTTATTTTTTGTCTCCCTATTTCTGGGCAATAACTACAGAACAGTAGAAGGAAAACCAAGCTTGGCCTTGGTAAATAGCACTAAAATCCCAGCTCTCTTACATGAAAGACCTTTTTGTTTTAGTTTCTTCATCTTCAAAGTCAGAATATTAGAATATTTGATACATAAATATTAAATATCTTGGGACCTTTTAAATCATTCAATATATATGAAAATTCTTTTTTTGGTGCCTGATACATTAAATAAGTCTTTCCTTGGTAATTTAAATCGTTGCAAAGCAGCATATGAATTATTTGCCCACATGACTTATAGTTTAGAGAGAACATATTCACATAGATATGATAATACTTGAAGTAATGAATATCCTAAATACTTGGTCTTGATTACTACACAGTCTATGCTTGTAAAAAAATTAGATGTACCCCACAAATATATACAAATATTATGTGTTACTAAAATTTTAAAATATCATACATTGATTAGCACTGACTTCATGAATTAAGGATTCATGTTGTAATTTATATAAAAACTAAACAATTAAAAATTGCAAACATGTGAAGGGGAAATTAAATAATAAGTTAGTAATCTAGCAATAAATGGAAAGATAAATGGGAACATGGACTCAAAGGGACAAATATAAATCACTTATTAACACTAAACTTATACCCATACATATCAGTAATTACTTTTAATATAAACGGTCTAAGTATTTTTATTAAAATAAATATATTTTTAGGCCCTATTTTAAAAACACAACTAACACATTCATTTAAAAGCTTCTTATAAAAAACAAAATGTGGCAAAAGTTTAGAAGTAAAATGAAATGTGTATACCATGCAAACACTAAGTACTTATTTTTGTAGTTATATCAACATTAAAGACCAAAATTATTTAAAAAATAACTGGAAGCCAGGCTCGGTGGCTCAGTCTGTAATCCCAGCGCTTTGAGAGGCTGAGGTGAGTGGATTGCCAGAGCCTGAGGGTTTGAGACCCGCCTGGGCAACTTGGCTAGACCTCATATCTACAATAAATCAAAAAAATTAGCCGGGTGTGGTAGCGCATGCCTTTAGTTCCAGCTACTTGGAAGGCTGAGACAGAAGGATCACCAGAGCCCAGTGGGTCGAGGCTGAAGTGGCTGGAAGCAGCCACTGCACTCTAGTCTGGGTGACAGAGTGAGACGCCAACTCAAAAAAAAAAAGTAAAAAAATAACTGGAGATGCTTTACAATGAGAAAAGATCCAATTTATTATGATAATATAATAATTATAAAGTGGAATATTTAAAATATATATAAAACACTAAAATACATTAAGTTTAATTCAACTAAACTAAAAGGAAAAACAAACAAATCCATTGATATAGATTATATTGGGAAGTTTTTAAGCTTTTCCTCTCAATAATTGGTATAACAGATAGAAAAAAATTATTAAAGACAGAGACTATTTGAATACTTTAATATATGTGACCCAGAGGACAGATACAGTACACTGAATAATTTATATGTATTTTTCAGGTATCCTTAGAATTTTATCAAATTGACTTTGTGTTGTGTTGTAAATATTTTTACCATATTTTAAATAATGAAGTTATTTTAGAGCGTTTCCTATCCACAGTAGAAATTAACCTAGAAATCAATAATAGAAAGTCATCTAGAAAATAACTATATGTTAAAAAAATCAAGTTATATTTTTGAAAAAAACCCATGATCAAGACAGCCCACAGACTGGGAAAAAATATTTGCCAACTGTGTGTCTGACAGAGGCCTCACATCTAGGATCTACAAGGAACTCAAATGTGCCAACAAGAAAAAAATCAAACAGCTCCCTTTACAAAGTGGGCAAAAGATATGAATAGACACTTCTCAGAAGAAGACATATGAGCAGTCAACAGATACATGAAAAAATACTCAGCCTCACTAATGATCAAAGAAATGCAAATTAAAACTACACACTGAGATACTACCGAACTCCAGTCAGGATGACCATCATCAATAACTTCAAAGACAACAGATGCTGGAGAGGATGTGGCAAAAAGGGAACACTTCTACACTGTTGGGGGGAGTGTAAACTAATACAACTTCTGTGAAAAACAGTGTGGTGATTCCTAAAAGATCTAAAAATTTACCTTCCATATGAACCTGCAATACCCTCTAGAAATACACCCAGAGGAACTCAAATCACTATGAAAAAGATACCTGCACATGTATGTTTATTATAGCATTGTTCACAAAAGCAAAAACATGGAACAAACTGTGCTCCCCGTCAAAAGAGGACTGGATTAAAAAACATGTGCTACATATACATAACGGAATATTACACAGCCATAAAGAAGGACAAAATTATAAATTTTCCAGCAACTTGGATGGACTTAGAGTCTATAATACTGAGTGATCTACCACAGAAATAAAGAACTGAGTATCACATGTTTTCACTCATAAGCAGACCTTGAACAGTTATTGTAATACTGTAAGAAAAGTATGGGCAGTAGCAGGAAACTATGGGAGGTGGAGTGGAGGAGGTGGGATTGGCAGTAGTGGGAATCTGCCTGGGGAGGAGAGCACACTTCATCAACAAGGATACCTGCACAGTTAACATTTGTATACCTATCTCTGAATTGTACCCCACATCTTTAAAAGAAAAAGTTAAAAAATAAAATAAAAAAAATCATTGCACAGAAAAAAAGAGAAAATAACCCATGATCAAAGAATAATTCACAATGTAAAGAAGACAATATTTTGAATTGAACTTTAATGAAAATATGACATATCAAAATTTGTACATGGAAGTTAAAGCCACAATTTGATGGTTGAGGGAAATGAATGACTTTAAATGTGCATAATAGAAGGAAGTCTGAAATTTGATGATCTTAATATCAATTTTCAGATGCTAAAAAATTAATACCATTCTTGCATAAATAACCAATAAAAATTTGTATACATGGTCATCAAAAGGTCTGACAAATTGTGTTTGCAACTGATTTTGTAATAGCTAAGACCTGAAAATCAGTAGAAAAATAAAATAAGTTTTAGTATAACTTCCTAATGATATACCATACAGTAATGAAAATAAACAAATGACTACACACAACATAGATTTATTTTGTAAACTCAGTGTGAAGTAAAAGATGCTACACATATAATAGTTTATACTATACACTTTTGTTTTATCAATTCCAAGTACATATGAAAGTCTATGATTTTAGAAGTCTCTTGGGGAGGAGTGGCTATGTGACTACGTGCACTCTGGTAAATGCATCGAACTGAACTTGTATGCATGTACATTTCCTCATATGTGTGTAATAATTCAACAAAAGCTTTTCTAAAAATAACTACGGGGTGCAAATAGTCCCATGTCTAGAGAGAAATGTGTGGCTTAAATTATCTGTTACAAAAAACAAAAGACTAAAAAATCAGTAAAATAAGTATTCATTGTAAAAAGTTGAAAAATGATAGTAAACCTCAAAGTAGTGATAAATTATAAAGATATAAACAAAAATTAAAGAAATAAAAAACCAAAGATGTGAGAGACTTAATAAACCCAAAATTGGTTCTTAAATGCAGGAGATACCCTTACAGAAATTGGAACTGGCAACCAATTCCTGATCAAAATCCCAAATGCCCATGCCATAAGAGATAAGGTAGAAAAGTGGGACCTCATCAAACTGAAAGGCTTTTGCAAAGCAAAAGAAACCATTATAAGAGTGGGGAGTCAGTCCACAGAATAAAAAAAATATTTTCCAACTGTATATCTGACAAAGGCCTAACATCTAGGACCTACAAGGAAATCAAATGTGCCAAAAAGAAAAAAACAATTAGCCCTATTAAAAAGTGGGCAAATGATATGAATAGACACTTCTTAAATGAAGACATACAAGCAGCCAGCAAATACATGAAAAAATACTCAGCCTCACTAATCATCAAAGAAATGTAAATTAAAACCACACTAAATACCACCTGGCTGTAGTCAGAATAGCCATCATCAATAACTCAAAAAAACAACAGATGCTGGAGAGGATGCAGGGGAAAGGGAATACTTCTACACTGTTGGTGTGATTGTAAACTGGTACAACCTCTGTGGAAAACAGTGTTGTTATTTCCAAAAGACCTAAAAATTGGCATCCCATACAACCCAGAAATCCCCGTTCTGTGAATATACCCAGAGGAATTCAAATCACTCTTTAAAAAAGATACTTGCACACACATGTTTATTGCCATTATTCACTATAACAAAAACATGGAACTAACTTTGCTGCCCATCGAAAGTGGACTAGATTTAAAAAGTGGTACATATACATGATAGAATACTATGCAGCCATAAAGAAGGACAAAATTAAGGACTTTGCATCAACTTGGATGGACTTTGAGTCTATAATACTCAGTGATCTATCACAGAAACAAAGAACTGAGTACCACATGTTCTCACTAATAAGCTGACTCTGAACAATGATCATAAAACGATAAGGAAGGGTTTGGAAGTATTGGGAAACTGCTGGGGGGAGCACACTTTATCAATAGGGGTGCCTGATATCAAACCAGGTGAAGTGAGGACCAAAGTGATGCCCAAACTTTACCTGTACAATGACCATTTGTATACCTGACCCTGAATGGTACCCCACTTCTTTAAAATAAAAAATAAATACAAATTTAAAACTCATTAAAAAATCTAAAAAAAGGTCAATAAAATTGATGAACTACTGTTGACATTGATAAGAATAAAAGAAGACACACAAATAACATCAGGAATGAAAATAGAGTATCATTTTCATTTCTACAGACTGCCAGTAAATTCAAAAGTTTTATTCCAATAGACATATATATTATATATATATATATATATATATATATATATATATATATAAAATGGGGAAATTCCTAAAAAATACAACATATCAAATTTGACATAAGAAGAAATAGAAAATCTAAATAATCCTAGAATTATTGAAGACATTGAATCCATAGTTTAAACAATTCCAAAATAGAAGACACCATACCCAGATGACTTCACTCATGAAATATGTCAAATATTTAAGAAATAAATAGTACTCATTTTTAAACAAAAGACAACACAAAGACCCTGCAGTGCAATTTGCAAATATAATATAATATTACCATGAAATCTTATAGCATCATTAAGAGAAGGAAAACATAGGAAACCTCAAACCCTAAATCAATATTAACTGAATTATGGAGTATATAAAAAAGATAATATAAAACTATTCAGTTAAACTTATTTTATAAAAGTGATTATGATATATTGACATTGTGTAATACTCTATGACATCAAAAGTTAGTGAATAGCAATAACAATATGAACTTATTTTACAAAAAAGTGAAAGAATTCAGAAGAAAAAAAATATTACAGTATCATTTAATTTTT